>NW_009195998.1:18407-95626 GCF_000690835.1 Fulmarus glacialis | reverse complement strand
AACCCTTCCTTTCTTCAGTATTACCTGGGGTTGCCCAAAGTCTCCCTTCAAAGATGCCAGCCTGCTAGTAGACTTTCTCATGGACATATGCTCACATTACTGTTAGAATAGTGGACATGTGCTCCCAATAACTACTTGCCTCTTCCCTTTTGTTATTGAAAATAGTCTCATGTTCTGGTATGGTGGAGAGTTTGTGTGAGAGTCTGTAACAGACAATATATGTACTCCTTTGGTTGCGTGAATTATTTAAGCAACAGCCTTTATTTGCTTACTGAAAAACTGATTTCCAAATCGTTCATGTTGTACATCTTCAGTACACAGTGATGCTCTTCCATTTTAATACTGCTTCTTATCAATGAAGTTATTTCTGGATTGAAGGTAACACTGGTAGTAAGCCAATTTTAAGCTAAGACTTTCATCTAATAACATCGTTGCAGATGTATCAGCTGCACTTCTGGCAGCCTTTTCCCTATGGCATGTATAATCTGAGAACTTTCAGAATTTGTTCACTTCACTTCACTTCCCCCAGTGATAAAATAATAAAAAAAACCTATAGCTTCATTTTCTCATCTCCTTCCCACAGTCAACATCACACACAGCTGAAGTTTCTGTTTCCATATTTGCATGGTTGTTCTGTCTGATAATTCTGATTTCCCAGTAAATTGAAACCCTTCAATTATGCTTTGGTTTTGGTGCTGCCTTGCTTACCTATTAATCACACTCTTTTCCTTGCTAGAGGAATCTCACGAGACTTGGTGCTGCCACAATATTTCATGCTGGGTAATAACATGCAAGAACGTATCTTTCTAAAATGAATTCCAGCCAAAACCACACTATTTCTATTGATTTCTGTAAACATTAAATATCAGTAAAACTAAAATGTTTTAAGATCACAAACATATGTATTTTGCAAAAGACATTACTACAACAGCTAAGAATCCTGATATCTGAAACTACAAACTTGAGCTAAAATTATAAATGAAAAAGAAACCTCTCGCATCACCACTGCTATAGAATGTAAACACCTGCTACGCACTGATTACAAAAACCTTCCTAACAAGAGCCAAAGTTAGTTTCTTATATGGAGATACTGACTAATCTTACTTTGAAAACAAAGATGGGCAAGTCATAATGTGGGTTTTTTCAGAGTGTAATTACAGATAACCAATTAAATCTTCCTTGAAACAGACATCATAAAAGATCCTATATTGCTGGCATTGAAAGGCACTTTTATAATACAAAACCAGAAGCAGAAAATAGAGGTTGTACACGAAAATAGCATGAACTACCTTGGATATCAACAATCAATCAGCTTCATTTTGACTGACAGATACTAGTTCATGGCTTTTCCCAGTTATGCGTATAAATAACTTTCTGTATCTAAGAAGCAGCAAGAAGGGAAAATAAGGTCTCTAAGACAGAACTAATACACAAAACACTAAAATTTCACTGCTGGAGAAGCAGTATACAGCTTGAGTGTATACACCATTAATTGCCTTGTGTCAATCTCCAGAATAAAAGCACGCTGAAGGTTTGGTCCCATTGCATATTTACCTTTACAAGAAATAGCTCTAAAAACACAGGCCTAACATAGTAAAAGAAAAAAATACAGTCAGGATGCCTGATTATATACATAGCTCCTTCACAGACTACAAAATCTACTGAATTAGTCTCAAATGAAACAAAATGGGTCTTCATTCTCTACCAGTAAAAGCAAAGGATCTTTTCATATTAAATTTATAGTAAAGAGTTTCACTCTGATGCAAGAATATTTTTAGAATGGCAAAAGGTACACCAAGCATGCATTCCCATCTGAAGCAGGAATTTAGCACTTGTCTGTGATACCAGTTTAAAATTAACCAGTGGTTAGCGACTAAAACTCAGTTTCATAGCTGAGGCCATTATAAGTGACAGAACACTTTTCTAGTTAAGACTTACTTCTGAAAGTTAGCAAGTGACTGCTAGGTCCTGAAGGACACGATGAATGACAGAGCGCTCTATTATTACTACTTCTGTCTGCATTCTCTCTGGACATGCACCTACAAAAGTCCTTAATGCTTTCAAGAAATCTACCTACAGCTTCTTAACTATGGACTTCAGAGTCCACAGCTGCTCTACTATTTTTTTAAATTGCAGTCAGCTGTGATGCAATATTAAAGTAGCTAACTAAAAGTGCCTCTTTTTTTTCTAGATTGGGTGTCCCCTTACAGGTCAGCCTAAAATAATTGAGAAGTGAAGAGATTTAGCATTTTTTTAAAAAACAATTCCCTATTATTAAGTATATAAATATGCATATGTAGCCTGAATGTATGTATCTGGCTGCATAGATTTGGGCTGTGGTATATAAGCATGTATATTTTTCACAATTTCCTTTGTGGTTTTTTTTTTATCTTCATAATTTTCATTCCATATTTTCCATAAAATTACTACAAACTTTAGAGTTCATCACTCCATCATATTGCAATTATTGCAAGATAATAATATAATAAAGATCTTGCTTATGAAGACCTTACAAGTGAAGAGACATCTTCATAAAATAATTTTAACTTAGCGCCTCAGACTACTCTTTTTCTGCTATTAGAAATGAAGTGTTATTTGCAAACGTTTTACTGTTAAAATGAATTATCAGCAAATTCAGTTTTGAAATTGGAGATGATGATGACAGCTATTGCACATTTCCTTTTAAGATGTTACCAAAAGGATCATTTAAATAGAAGCTGTCCCATTTAGCTATTTTATTGAATATATTAATGAATATTTCAGTAATTTGAATGCACACAGAAAATAAGCAAACAAAAATATTGAAACAAAACAGGCCAGCTTGGCTTAATTAGGTGACCACTGGAAAATAAAATGGTAACAAGAAATATCTTCAGATAAATGCCCGTCACTGGTCTCATGAAATTTTTTTGGGAAATGAAATGAATGCCATCTCCAAACATGGTAAATCTGAAATGATCACTAAGGCAAGCATAAGCATGTACTGCTGACCAAATATGCTTTTACTAGGATATCTAGAACACTGGTTTGACATTTCATAATTTTACCTTAAAAGTAAAATCTAACAGTATTTGGTGATTTGTTTGAGTTTATTACAAATATTCCAAACTCAGCAATGACAGCAATAATCACTTACTTCTCAGATTTCCCATTCCAGGAGTCAGGCTCATTCTGGGAGGCAATGTGCTGTGATACGGTGGAGTAGTGCTGAATAAGATATCATTTGGCAAGGCCTGGTCTAGCATTGAACTTCGAGAGCTAGCATACGAAGATCCTCTTCGATTGCTACATATACTCTCATCAGATAGGGTACGATAAAGTGTCCTCCGTGGAGAAAGGTTTCCATAAAATGAAAACTGAACATCAAAATATGAAGATATAAGAACACATATTACTGGTTAAAATAATTCACATGATCATATCCCATCACCAGTTCTTGGGAGTATTTTTCTGGGCAGGCACTCTGGAATTCTTGAGCTAATACAGAAGATCAGAGATTTGTTCCACCATATCAGATCTATCAGGGCCTCAAAAGAGTTACTGAATTGGATTTTCATACTTGGTCTTGATATTTTGGAACATATCACCGTGAATTAATCAGATACTGTGTAGTTTTATTAATTCTGAAATGTTAAATGAAACCTCCATAGTCTTATGACAGCAAGGTTTTCCAGAAATACATGTAAGCTTACCAACTCTGGCAACATTTATTCAAGACTATACATAGAACTGTTTGATTTTAATTTGAAATGACTACACTTTGATATTAAACATTCTGAACTGATATATAGTGCAATATAATTCATTGGACGATAAAAGTGACTCAAGACACTCCATCTCTCCAGATACCATGAAATAGGCTTCGAAAAGAGGATAATAGAGTTTAGTGAAAACTGTTTATGAATTTCAAAAAGTAACTTAAACCACAACCCAAATATCTACAGTAAAACAAGATGTTACTGTTTTGTAAAACTGGGCCATTCCACAAGTTAATTCTTCAGCACTGCAAATCCAGTTATTTTTCACATCTACAAAGGTCAGTTATTGCCTTAATTATTTTAACTGGTTTATCCTGCATATAGCAATGTCCTATCCTGTTTTCTTTGTAATTAATTATGAATTGCACACCCCCTATGCAGAATGTATGCTTAAGAGCAGTAGCTTTTTAAAACAGTGAATATAGCATAGAATTAAAGATATCTACCTTGTTATATTTCTGACAAAATTTGCTCCCTGATGAATACTTCTAAAAGGAATACACAGAAACACTCAATCATGCCACAAGACACAGTCTTTACAAAATACTTAAATACACTTCATAGCACTAGTTCAGGAAAGCATCTTAGGCCGCACCTCGAATACTGTGTTCAGTTTTGGGCCCCTCACTCCAAGAAGGACATTGAGGTGCTGGAGCGTGTCCAGAGAAGGGCAACGAAGCTGGTGAAGGGCCTGGAGCACAAGTCTTATGAGGAGCCCCTGAGGGAACTGGGGCTGTTTAGCCTGGAGAAGAGGAGGCTGAGGGGAGACCTCATCGCGCTCTACAACTACCTGAAAGGAGGTTGTAGCGAGGTGGGGGTTGGTCTCTTCTGCCAAGTAACCAGCGATAAGACGAGAGGAAATGGCCTCAAGTTGCGCCAAGGGAGGTTTAGACTGGACATTAGGACAAATTTCTTTACTGAAAGAGTGGTCAGGGCTTGGAGCAGGCTGCCCAGGGAAGTGGTAGAGTCACCATCCCTGGAAGTATTTAAAAGACGTGTAGATGAGGCGCTTAGGGACATGGTTTAGTGGGCATGGTGGTGTTGGGTTGACGGTTGGACTCGATGATCTTAGAGGTCTTTTCCAACCTTAATGATTGTATGATTCTATCTTGATGACAATACAGAACATGCTCAATTGTTAGAATACTTAACTACATCCCAGGGAAAATTGAGGGAGATAATTCAAGATTCTAATCTGGGAAAGCATCAAAATACTACATCGGTTCTACAGATCTGTCTGAAACAGATATGGGCCGTGGCAATAAACATAATTCAAAACTTTATTTTAACACATACGTAAAACGATCACAACAATAGAAATAAGGAGCATCCCTAAATGAACCGATAGAGAACATACACAGCATCCTTAAATGAATGGATATACGGTATCCTTCCATAAGCAGTGGTTGAAGAATATCAAAAGACTCTGAGCCTAATTAGGGACCACATTGGGCAAAAGGTTGAAAACCTTCACCCTCTGAATTGAAGGGTCTCCGATCCTCTTTCCTGCACTCAAGATTTTCAGCAAGCATCCTGCTGCAATTCTTGGCTGTTACTCAAGTGTCCTCAACCTTATACTGCATCTTCTGTCTATAAAGGTTGTTCACTAGCTATCCAAACATGTTGAATGTTAATTGTTGAAGCTTTACAGAGTTTCCTTTCAGGGTGCGACAAAAATTAAACATTACCTAGAGGGCTCATTATTCCGTGATCTATGAAAAAGGTAAAACCAAACCAAACAAAAAATGTGATTTGATTCTGTAGTGTCTTACATATTCAGAAAATTCCTTTCTGGCTTCGCTGTCAAAGGCAACTGACTCACCTATACCAAGATTACTACCCTCTATGAAGGCATAATCAAAGACTGGATACGGCTGAGTCCTACGGCTGGGGGGCCATGCAAGTCAGGACCTCTCTCACTTAGTGAGCTTCTGTTTGGGTGTCTTGGGAGGGGAAGGGGACAACAGTAATTTGTCTCAAGATGGCCACACCTCCTCACTCCTTGTTGTTTCTTATTTAGGTAGCCAAAAAACATTGGCAACTCTTGAAATCATCACAGAAAATCAATTATTGTATCAACCATAAATCATAAAAACCTCTAGGACATTATTCATGAGAATTCAAACACATACAATGCATACTTAACATACTGCACGTTAAAAAATATATATGATCTGAATTTTAAATTCAACTATGCACTTAGATGATTTACTACACGTGTTACTTTTGTTCAGACATGATGATTATGCTATTTAGCACATTGTATAAACACAATGGGTTAAGAGAGCATTGAGTTAATATCGAAGTGTTACAATTATCTCAAGTAATTTAATTGCTTTGTGCTTTATTCCACTTTAAGCACAGAATTCAGAATCATGTATACTTTGGGGAGTAGTAAATTTTAAGTTCTCTATCCACTTTTTGTGAACTTTTTAATATTACCGATTGTCTTCATACTATAAAGATTAGATGTACGCTCTCCACTAGCACCGATAATTATGCCTTTTGAGCAGTTGCCACTGACACCTACATGAAATTGTGATTCAGACTTCAAATTGCTGGTACTCAGTATCACAGGGCAGGGGAAAGTGGGCTACTTCTATTCATGTGCCTTAATATCATATGAGGTGTATAAATTTAGGCATCCAACCTTGAAAATGTTACTTTTAATCTTTGAAATTATAATTAAGTTGCTCAAACTGCACCCGTCTCTGCTCAAGCTAAGCGAAAACATACTTAAACAAATACTGTATTTCATACATAATCATCAAAATAGATATCATTTTCCTATTGTGGGAAATGATATTTTGGGACTTATGGTTGGTATTTATAGCATCCCCATGGAATATACTTAGCTTGTACAAAATGATATTGCCTTCTCTATAGCAATTTTGGGAATACCAGAAATTCATTTCTAAGGTAACTGTGTCTGAGATACACAGAGCCAAAGAAAGTAGCTAACCTTTCTTCTCCCCTCCTCCATAGAGAGGCTGTCTGGCAGCATCAACTTCAGAAAATCTTCTTTGGACAAGACTTGCTGGCTTTCAACAATGGCATTCCTCACAGAAGTTTGGAGTGGACTTGATGCAGACACAGCATCAATATCATCATACACTCTGTTGAGACAATTGGTGTTTTTAGCAATAGAAGCAATAGTACTCCGGGATTTGAAAGACTGCTTTAATTTTCTGTCACAAAGTAAAAATTGTTAGAATTATCTTGACACAGCACACTCTTACTTACCACACTTTTCAATCATTTTATGTTTATGAAACTGTTTGTGGGTCCAAAATAAAATTCTTAAACCACTGAAAAACCAATTTTAGGAATTCTAAAGAACAATTTAAAAAAGCATAATGCTTGTTTCTCCTAGCTTGCCTCTCTCTTTTTTTATACACCACACTTCTCTATTGTTAAAGTTGTATTTATATCAATATTTCCAATAGTTAATCACAAAATAACTTTTGCTTCTTTAGCAAATAAGAAAATCAATATTTTATAGTGTGATATTGTAGCCAGCTTCACAATCTGGCAAAATTACTACGGTCATCAATGGCAATGTTTGAAGCGTATTTGTAATCAATTGTGCCATGTGCCAAGTGTATTTTATTTCATAAAGCTCTTTAGATAAATAAAACAGCTGTCTTCCTTAATTATCAGCATATAAAAATGTATTTACAGTCAACAAAAGACTGTCAAACTGAATTATTATCTTTCAGCTTCCTTTCAGTGAGAAAGGAAAGAGAGAATTTTAACAGGTTTACTCTGGAAATGCAATCGAAGGAACTAGAGATTCCCAACCACACAGAACATACATTTGAAGCCATTACTTACTGCCAAGTGCAGCATAATCAGGGACTCTGTCTTCAGCAGAGAGGAAACAAGCTTTGCTACGGTAAAGTCTAATTCTCAGTGAATTATATCCTATAGTGGCACAACATTCAGCAATTGACCTAATTTTCATCATCACTGCTAATTAGAGATGTTATTTTATTTCAAGATAATTATCCTCAGAGAGAGATTTCCTCTCTGTGATGTAGAGAAAGCTTTCCTAGAAAGAAAGAGGTGAAGCAATGCTGTACGCCATGGACAAATCAGAAAATATTTTCTGATATATGAAGTGCTGCCATATTCAATTAATATTTCTTAAATAGAACTAGCTCTTGAAGATACTTTTCTAAATTGCTGTGGTTTCAGTCTAAATGATATGATTCATTATGCAATTTTGTTTTAAGGTTTCCATTCAAAATAAAGAAAAATTGTTTCAGGAGTTCATCAACTTCAAAATGCAAAAACTTGTGGGAATCAATGAAGTTACCACTTTTTAAGTGCAAATACTGCTACGACTGAACAATTTAAGTAACTGAAATGTTGTGGGACAAAATAATGAAATCATCAGTACAATAACCAGGACAGGAAGGTAGTAGCATGTTCTACTTTTGAAAATCAGGAAATGAAGAGCTTAACTTCAGGTTCATATTTCATAGTACATATATTCTAGCTTATGTTTTAAAATATTAATCTTACCATAAATATGCAGATATACACGATACAAGATATTAGATGCAAATAACCCATTCCCATTAAACAAAGTGTAATCCCATATTAAACATTTGAAAATCAGGTACTGCATGTCATCTCGTCAACGTATCGAGATATATAGGGCTGACTATGATTAACTGAGAGATAGAACTAAATAGCTTATGCACAAAAAGAAAGCAAGGAGGTTACCCGAGAAGACGATTTTGAAGATAACGGGAATTTAAAAGTTAGTTTCAAACAGCGGATTCAAACATTACTTATTACTGCTGCAGCACTGCGAAAGTATTAATCTCTTATCTATGTTTGACATACTTGTTCTGGTTTCGGCTGGGATAGAGTTAAATTTCTTCCTAGTGCTGTGTTTTGGATTTAGTATGAGAAGAATGTTGATAACACACTGATGTTTTCAGTTGTTGCTAAGTACCCTGCTAGCCAAGGACATTCAACTTAAGAAAAAAAAAAAACCAAAACAAAACAAGCGTTGGGAGGGAGCACAGCCAGGACAGCTAGCCCAGCTGGCCAACGGGGTATTCCATACCATATGACGTCATGCTCAGTATATGAATGGTAGCTGTGTTCCAGGAAGTAGCGATCGCTACTTGGTTATCGGTCAGCGTGGGTGGTGAGCAATTGCATTGTGCATCACTCATTTTGTATATTTCATCATTATTATTTTCCATTTTCTGTTCTATTAAACTGTCTTTACCTCAGCCCACGAGTTTTTCTCACTCTTACCCTTCTGATTCTCTCCCCGTTCCACTGGGGGGGGAGTAAGCAAGTGGCTGCATGGCTGCCTGCCAGGTTAAACCACAACAATACTGCGTCTTTTCCTTTGAGTGCAAGCCTTTTTCTTTCACCTAAGAACGCATTTCTCATGAGCTATTCCTATGTTAAGCTGCACATATAGCCATTTGTTAGAACTGCTCTGAATATTTTTGTCTAAATGTCACTTGCTAAAAAAAAAAAGTAACTTCAGTGAAGTCTGCACATTTTGTAGACTTTCTTAAAGAGAGGGTCAGATATATCCACACTTAATCTTTGCCTTGTGGGATCCTAACCAGCAGCTCGTACCTGTTCATTAAAAACAAAGTCTGAAAAAAATACCAAAGAACCATTAAAATACCTCCAACTGGCACTAATTTTTCTTAATTATCTGCCATAGGTCACTGTTAAGTTTATGGTCATCTCTCATCTGTAATGTATTAGCTGGTGTAATAGGTAACAAGGTAGTAAGGTTTAATACAGAAATGTCAGGAAGTAAGCTTCTTCCAACTAACTAATGATCCTGGAGATTTCAAAAAAAGGTCTTTAAGACCTTAATAAAATTGTAGCTTCCCAATTGTTTCCTAGAGATTCAAAATGGAAATTCAGAATGTCTGACATATAGAGTACACTTTTGCGTACACACACTTTCACAATTTCTGTCAGCTTGCTTTATTTGACACATGGGAAAAAGATGCAGCTGGACAGAACAAAGGAGAAAATTGTATCCTGCAGTTACTGCCTTTTTTCCTTTTTTTGGATGCACTTCTGATACATAAAGATACAGAAAAAACCCCAAACATTTAAAAGCAAAACGGAATTTGTAATTTTTCATCTTTCTATCCTATTTTAGAATTTATTTTCATTACCCTTCTTCCCCCAAGAAAGTTAAACAGAGTTCTTACTCATGGCATTCAGAAACTTCAGATTCTTCAGGTGTAGGACTTCCTTCTGATTTTTTCCATCCAATGACATATTTACTCACTGCTCCTTGTCTGTGATACGGTTTTGAAACTGACCCAGAAATCTGTTGACTACTATTCTGTGACACTATATAGACTTTGGAGGTATCTAGGGAGCCACTCTTTTTAGAGCAATGTGTTGATGGGCTTCCTGAATGATGTGACCCACTGAAAAAGTAAAGAAAACACACAAAAGCAAAAATGAAATCTGCTATACAACAACAAATCAGAAATGCTTCGCCTGGTATGCAGCTATAATTCTTAATGTTAAGTTTTTCTGAAGGTTAAAATCAAGGTAGCAATATTGCTGCAGTCATTTTCTACTAGCAGCATATACATTAAAGCTCTTTGAGAACAGAATTGTGATGAGTTTCTAAAACAAGTAATGTTGTTTCTGAACTTGCTGAAATGCCAATGCAAACTGATACGAATTAAAATTAAAAGACTAAGTTCAAGACATATATATAGAATTTGTGTGTGCAATTTGAAGTAAATACATACACACACATTATTAACAGTATAATTCCATTTACATCAACAACTACATAGGGAATTCCCCAAATATCTCTCTTATTGTAAAACTTCTGTGCCTTTCCACTTCATGTTAGTTTTGCCAGTTCACGCCAGTTTAAAGTGTGTCTTTCATTCAGTACCGTTGAGAATTTAACATTAACAGAAGTAAATTTCAATTCAACAAAAACAGTCCTCTGGATAATTTTAATAGCCTCTTTTATTATGAATAATAGCAGTAGTAGGGACTAATGAAACCTTTTACTGAAGACTCTCAAAATGGTTTAAAATGAACTAAAGCAAACAGTTCCTTGAAGAATAAATTTCTTCTTTTCATCTTGCAGGTGAAGTAACCAAAGCATTCATAAACCAAGTGCCTTGCCTAAGATCAGAGGCTGGAACCTGAAGCAGCAGCTCCTAATTTTCATTGTTGGTTTATGAATACCAAACTCAGTGCTATCTTTTAATCTAATCCCAAAAGCATTGGATTAATTCACTGAGGACCAAAAGATGTTGCTGAAAGTGTAAGTCATGTCTACTTTGCTGTCCATGCAGAGTCAAATACAAGCAATGCACATGCATAGATGTCATTAGATCAAATTAAAATGCCTACTGTGGAAGAAAGTTGAATCACTAAGGCAATGGATTAATAAATTTGATCTCAGTTAGTATGTGCATTTAATCGTAAAAACAATTTATTTTCTCTCCTCTCCTCCCTCTTCCTCCCCAAAAAGTAGAAACAAGGTTATGAGGTTTTGGGGGAAGAAAATAATGCAGGTGATATTAAAAGCTTTTTTTGCTTGCTATCCTTGCAAATATGCAAAGAAATGATGTAAAGATGTGGTGAAGAAAATAATTCAGTTATGAAAAATTGAAATCTAAAGACAAAGCAAACACTGAAGCACAATGTAAAATACATATCAGATTGACAGCAAGGACATTATACAGAAGATTTTATATTTCTATTTGTAACTAAATTTAAGAAAAATTGGGCATCCAACCTCATTCTGTAGGTTTTAAATAAGGGAATATTTTCTGAAGTAAAGAAATAAAATGCCTATAAAAGCCTGCTTTTAGATAATGAGTTCAATGCAATGGTTGGAACAAGCAGTATATATTTTTAGGATCCAAAAGATGGTCTACGTAAGAAACAATGCAATACTAAAGGCAATGAAGCTAAGCTGTTTCAGCTACATAACATGAAGGTATTTGATAATTCATGTGCATAATTAATATAAAATAGGGGAGCTAAAACCATTAATAACAGAGCTGTGAGAAATAACATTATGCATAGCTCAAGTCAGTTTTGTAGTTTGAGATACTGTTTCACACAGCAGGTTTAATTCTGTAAATCTTACTCGGACATTATAGTATTAAGTTTTTTCAGGAGGTTCTTTATCTGATGATGTTAGAGAATCAGGCCAGTATCTTTCAACCAATCAACATCTTTCCTGTGCATTGCACTTTATCTATTCAGTAAACAGAATACAATTTTAATAAAGAAATGTTGCATTTATAGATCAATGACTTTCTACCACTTTCTTGAAGTCTTACACTGTTTAGCTACTGCAGAACAATTTTACTATTTAACATTCATAACATAGTTGTGAATGAATGCCTCAACAGTGTTAGAATTTTCATTGTGGCAGATTATGAAGAAATACAAACTCAGAGTCTGACCAGTTGGAAAATATATATAGGATTCAGCAGCAGATACCACAGGCTTATATGTTAACTCAACTTTCTTATGTCTATTTGAACAGTGTTGCAGCATCACAGTAATAAAATGAGATATTTTTTAACAATACATGCCTGTGGGTGCTGCATAGGTGATGCCAGCTTTTAAACCCAACTGCAAAATTATTTATCACTCCAACATAATTTGAAGGACATTTAGGCAAAGTTTAAATAAAACACTTGGGTAACATAACATAAGTCTGACATTTTTCTATAGCAAAAGGATTTGGCACACAAATTAGAAGGTGATCATTTGAAAACATTGCTATTGCCGAAGTGGAATGACTAACGTGAGTCGTCATCTCAACAATAATTACTACTTTGGAAATGCCTGGGTAAATCACTTAAAATCTATATGCTTTTTTTTTTAAAAAAAAAAATTTTTAATTAATCCATAAAATGTTTATTCCATAAAAGTGAGCAGCATATTACTTAATGGCTGCCTGGCACTTTAAATATGACAGCTGCCACACAAATGCTGAGAATACATATTCTAGCCATTAGAAATCTATTTCAGCTCATAATGATGAAGTCCTAGAAGTACAGAGCTTATTTATAGCACTTTAGAAGTCTCAATATATAAAATTAAATCTCAACACACACAAAGCGGAGTAAATCTGGAGCTTCTACATTATCACAGGGGTAGTGAAAGCTTAATGTGAAAGCATTTACCTAGTTTTCACAATAGTCTGTACAATAGTCTACACTATCTTCTATAACTTGTGAAAAAAAAGAAATCTAGAAGAGCAAGTATACAAGACTAATTCCCTCATGTCAAGTATATAAAGAAATGAGGATACAGAATATTATCTGGTTATTTTCCTGTACTTATTGACATTGAAAACAGAAAAATCAGAGGGAAAGAAGAACAAACAATTTATTTCCATCCTTTACAGAGTAAAAATCTTAACACATAGACCAAAGCTTCAACTTCAAAGTCACCATAAAATGGGAATTGGGAGATAAAGGCAACCAGCTGTAAAAGAGTACTTTCAAAGTTTGCTTTACAACAGATGTACCATGCACACATTCCATTGGTAACAAAAAGAAAATGAATCAGAAATTCAGTTCAACAAACAAAATTGTAAAGCACACATCACAATAATGTAAATTAGGGGGGATGGTATGCAATGTAGTTTCACTATATGTAAAAATTGCCCATCAACTGTATGTAAAAATTGTCCATTGCAATTTCTCTGACTTCCCTCAGCATTAACTCCCAGGTAATTTGTTGCATTGTACTAAAAAACGTATGTGAAATAAGTTCTAGGTGCAAACTTCACTTTTACTCAGGGATGTTTCCCAACTTTAAAAACCTGAGCAATGTGCACAAGGTCACATATAAAGTCTCCATCAGATCTGGGAGTAGGGCTAGCTATGCTTTTTAGGCAGACTCATCAAAAATTGCCTGAAAATTGCTCATATAGGCATTTAAATACAACAAAAAAAATCGAAATCAGTTAAGTGCACTTTCAAAGAAAGGTAAACAGAATAACAACAATCAAGAAGAGTTCTCTGTATGTTAATCTATAATCCATAATCCCTAATTTGTAAAAAAACACGTACCTGGAATGAGAGGAGATTTCACTTAGGTCTCCCATACTGCCTTCAGCTGTATGACTGGTAGAAATAGCAGAAGCATAGCTATGAACAGCATAGATTTTAGCTGGATCATCATCCGGCCCAGGAGTTTCAGAAGACTCGGTCCACTGCTCAGTACGACAATGTACTCCGGATCTGCTGCCAGCAAGGTGCAACGGGGCCAGAAGAGGAGCAGGCATGCAGGGAGCTGTATCAATTCCACTGTCAGTAGAAGCCCCCTTTATATATGTTAATCCAAGCAGCTCAGGATCCATCAGATCTCCAGAACCAAAGTGTTTTTCATCACTGTTGCTGGATGTATTACTGGATAGGGTGTTGCTGCTTGAGTGGCTTGAACAGCTTTTGTCTCCAATCTTAACAACAAGAAAACAAACAAAAAAAGACCCCTCTCAAGTTAAATAATAAAATATTTATTTTCATATAAAGTACTGAATTTGTGCCATTCAAAGACCATTTTATTATTTTTTACAGTATGCTAAAATATAACTGTAAAGTACAAGAAGAGCTAATTATACCACCAGTTTCTATGAAATGAATTGCACAACTGGATAGACACATTAAATGTTGATGTCAGTGCAAATAAAAAGGCTCTAGTTCCATCTTCTGTGGCAAATCTTAAGATCACACTTGAATTTTCTGATTATAGAACCTGCTTAACATCCATAAAATTGCATTTCTGAACAACTAAAATAAGCTAGAAGCATTGGTAATTATTTGTTTAAACAAGTTCTACTGCAAATCTGAAAAACACCGAAGACTGAATTATCCTTGGCTTTTTCTCAGTGTGGGTGAAATATGCAGCTTATTGGATCAAATCCAATTGGATGTGTGGCTAGTTAAATTGAAGCCAATTGGGATGTATGTGTACCAGATGAAAGTAACTTAAGTCACAGGGCCCTAAGCTAAGCATGGCTATTGAAGTGGAATAATTATGTCAGGCATTTGTGTCAATAAAGTTGGATTTGTTTGTTGGTGGGTTGTTTTTTTTTTTAAAAAGATTTTATAGAGAGTTGGATTAATTTATCTAAGTGACAGAGTAGCCAGCATAAGGGCAGATGGACTTCTATTAGGGCAGATGGACTTCTATTAGGTAGAATGTAAGTGGGAAGGGTGACTAACTTTTTTACGAGATCCCCTTCTAGCAGATGCATATAAACATAGCTCTTGCTCACACATTAAAGCAGTTAGACAAGGCAGCCTTTCCAGAAATGATACTTTTATTCCATATGGAACAGGCCTCAAAATTTGAGAAAATTATTTTGGGAAAAAAGGAGAGGTTACATTTGCATCCATTCTAACCTTTACAAGATGGCTGTCACCTCAAAAACAATGAAACAACTGATAAAAATACAATGAGCAGTTTTTCCAAGGAGAGGGACTTAGAGAAAGGTGTCTGGAGAAAAGACATGTAACTTCTTACTGTAAATGTAAAATGGAACCAAAGTGGAAAGAAACAAGGGGGGAGGGGAAGCTCAAAGGCATAAAATTAACCTCAGAAGATGTATTGCATTTCCCAAAAATTTCCTGTATGTTGCTGAACATATATACTTAGGCACCTTTCTGACCCTGCAAGCAGCAGAGAATCTGGACAACAGCTACTGATACAGGCATCTTGAACTGCTCAAAGTTCACTATGGCCATAGCTTAGGATCATTTTATGCATTTCCTTGTGCCAAGAGCAATTATTGTGTAAAAGCTCAGCACAGCCCTAATTGTTACATATTGTTAAAGATTGTGCCACGGAGCAAGGAATGGAATATGATATTTATTCCAGGAGAACAAAGAGAGCTTGAAGACAGCCAGTGAAATTTCCCCCACCCTCCTTCCCCCAAGTTAATACTGATAAAAAGACAGCATAGACCTTTTTTTCTAATGGTTAAATATTTTACAGAGTTCTTGTACATTTGCTGTAGCCCTCAGTGTGAATTTCACTGGCTGGCAGAGAGTCATATGGGAATATGATATTTATTCCAGGAGAACAAAGAGAGCTTGAAGACAGCCAGTGAAATTTCCCCCACCCTCCTTCCCCCAAGTTAATACTGATAAAAAGACAGCATAGACCTTTTTTTCTAATGGTTAAATATTTTACAGAGTTCTTGTACATTTGCTGTAGCCCTCAGTGTGAATTTCACTGGCTGGCAGAGAGTCATATGGCAAACTGAGCTGAACAAAAAGGGGATGCACAAGAGAACATTAAAAGGCCCTTTACAAGGTGATGACCGTTTTTTTCTGTTTTACAGCATCTAACAACAATATAGCCTCATTTTATTAGTATTATCTTTATAATAATGCTGGTTCTTACTTTGTACAATATAGTTCCTTTGCACCTGCACTACACATATGCATATGCAGCCAAACACAAACATAAGCCCATAATGCAATTTTCTGTTCAGATCCCCACCATCCTAAAAGCATGAGAGCTGCCATTAGCATAAAACTGTGATTGAAGTTAAGCAAACTCATCATTTAACCTTGGTATTGGTATTCTGTTTAATACTGATTGTTACATATGTTGATTCTAGCTTCCTGTCAACTTCGTCTTAAGGTGAAAGTAAGTATTTTTCTCTTCATGTGCATAATTCTACAGCATGATTCCGTTTATGATAGTACTTTTTTTGAGAAGTATCATGCTAGATTCTCATAAGGTATCAATGTACGTAAGATGAGAAACTGGCCTCATATTCTTAACAATATAAGGCTACAAATAGTGTACAGATTCCTACTACATATAGCAGGTTTTTCCACGTAACAAACACAAAAGAAAAATAGAAGATGACTGTGCATATCATTAGTGTATTTTCCATCACTAAGTCATTCAGGATTTTGCCATTACTGAAGACAAGCCACTAAACTAGGTAGACTAGAGATCTGTTCAGCATTCCCAACATACAAATCACATTTTTATAGTGCTTATTACTACATGAGTATTTCACACAACATTACAAGTGGTATGGTGAATATAATTTTTTTTTTTTTAAGGATATTAAATACTTCACAGATTAAGCAAGCCAGTATAAATGAAGCTGCAAATACACAGCTGAGTGTAGACTATGCTAGTTTTACCTCCTCAATGCCCCAGACCCAAGCTCTCTTGGAGTTCTTAGTTTATAAACACAGATTAAGCATACTCAATTCACCCCACATTTAGGTGATTATACTCTTTACCTCCCAAAACACACAGTGGTCTTCACAAACTACTAAAATGTGTTTTTAAGATGTATCTCTAAGTCCAGGATGGAGTTTTTTTCGTTTTGTTTTTGGTTTTGTGGGGTGGGGTTTTTTTTTTTTTAGAGTTTTGAATGACATCCAGGTAAAAGACTTACATGTGAAAGTTTGTTTGGCGACTCCTTGCCACTGCCTTCTTTCTGTAAAGCCCGGTCTTTGTAGGAGCTCAGGACTTTGGTCGATGGTGCATGCCACTTGGTTTCTGCCATAAATAATTGTGTTTTAATTTCTGAATTCTAAAAAGATAAGTATACTGTACAAAGAAAAAAGGCACATGGCTTAGCATCAGGTTTCATACCTGTACGGTCTTTGGAATCAGAGATGTGTATCTTTGCAGAATTTCCTAAGACCTAGTTTTTCAATGATAATTAAATGAAGGTCAACCTGCTTTTCATCATTCATGAGGCTTTCCGAAGTTCAGGAGTAGTTTGTTCCACGAATTATCTAAATATCCCACACCATATATTGTTAGACTGTCTGTAACAGTCCCCGCTTTCACTGTCATATTACATGTTCTTTGTGTATCAAACCTCCGCATCAGAAGGTGGCTGTACTTCAACAGGCACTGCATTGCAAAGAACATTTATTTTTAAGATACAGTGGTGTTTTTTATTACCAGAATGTCTAGTTCCTTCCAAAGTTTCCTCTCGTTCTCTGCCTCCTTCACACTCCAGTGAGCTTGAACCTTGGTGGTGTTCATGGAGCAAAGGGGACTGGCACCTTTTAATGTAAGCAGAAAATTAAGCTGTTTGTTTTTTTTTCCTAGAAAACCAGTTAGATGATGAACACCACCACATTTTACTCTTCAAAGCAAATATTTTGTAAGTGATTTGTTTAAACAATCATCACTCCCCGCCCCCCAAGCAAGCATAGCAACATTTCCAAACACTGCATGGAAAAATATTTACATGCAATTTTTTCAACAGCACACTGTTATATCTTAAGTGTGAACAGGCCAAGATGACACTGAACTTTAAGAAGAAATGCATTCTTGGGGCTACATATCCAAAGGTTTTTGCACTGGAGAACTATGGTAACGTATGTTTAACCGCTTTATGAACTAAGCTCCACAGAAAGTAACTCTGCAGTTTTGCAGATTTTCACGCTCAGAACATATAAGCTAGTACCAGATCCATTGTTTTGTATTGTATTGCAAAAGTTAAATTATTTCACAAACCAAAACTAAAACTAAGATTGCTATTAGAAATAGCTATGCTGGAAAAATGACACAAGATGCATTTTCATGTGTTTACTGTAAAAAAAATTGCTATAGTTTTATTTGAATTATTAGCATCTATTTAGCTGCCAGAGATTTCAGCGAGTATTCTGAAACCCCTTGAGGACTCTCCAAGATATTGCATATATATATATGCTACGTGGAATATCTTATCCACAAACAGTCATGCCAAAGCAGTATCAAGCTTACAGACAGAGAGTCAAGCTGATGTTTTCAATATTCACATTTTTTTCCTAAAAGTAGCTTCTGAAAGCCAAGTGGCAAGTCTGGAATGCTTTTATATTATGCTATGTAGATGCTGCCATAGCTCAACGTTTTATAACAGGAGTGTTTTCAGCAGCTATATTTATACAACAAAGTGATAAATTTGAAGTAATTTAGATGTCTCACATAATATTCTTATGACATGGAAAATATATTGAGGTGGTCTTTCATACACAGATAGCTAACTTCTGAAACTTCAGCACCAAGGGATTAACAGGGATATGAAAGAACCACCTATATACTGCAACAGCCTTTTAGGGAGAAGAGACTTCTGAAAGAGTGCTACTTTTTTGAGGAGAGATGCTAGGGAATGGATGCCACTGAACAAGCACAGTAGGAAATAAAACCTTTGAAGACCATAAAGATAATTTTTTAATCAAATACCCTTCCACTGAAACAAAAGGAGGAGAAATTATTATTTTACTAGTTGATTTCTGGCCTGTTTCTGGGAAAGCAAACCTAAGAACTGTTTGTTATTTACCTGAATTATAAAATAACAATTTGGTCCTAAAGAGTTAAAGCAGTATGGCTTTAAAATTGTATTGGCATACATGTTACATTAAAGATCAGTAAACCTGTATGTCTTAAAATATACTAACAGATCTTGCAAATAAATCTATGCAAATCATCCTCATAAATTTTGCTTCAGAAAGAAAATGCATGGGAGCTATAGCAAGATTAAAAAAAAAAAAAAAAAAATCACCAATACCCATCATATCCCACTTGCTGTCTCCACTGGCTGCTCCCGCTGGGTCCTGGGTCACTGGAGGAGGACTGGTTGCTCGGAGAACTTCTGCAATGTTGACTAGAGTCATTAACAGTGCACTGGGGTATTTGTGGGGTTTCAGATTTGAACTGGGCTGTGCTTCTTTTATAAAATACATTCATTTTTACAAATAATGCAGATGCAGTATGAACACTTAATTATATTCATTTGGAGAATTTACAGTTTTATCTTAGCTTCATAAAACTTAAACAGTTATTTTTAAAGTATACTATTTATTTCATCACTAATAAAATATTTCCAAGTGAATATATAAAAAAGGCACAAAAAGAGAAAGACTAAGTGCTAAATCCCATTTTCTTTACATCTATTTTCTTTACTTCTGAACAAGTGGGATTACTCAGGAGTCAGAGCAGCTGGATTAGGTCTCTAAATTTACGTGTGGGAAGCTCTCATGATGGATCAGAAATTATTGTTAGTCACTTTGCATGTATTCTAATTTTCAACATAGTAATTTAGAAGAGGTAATACCAATACTTTTTCGTTTTATTAATTCTTTGACATAGAAGAGCAATAAGAAAACATTTTCATGAATAGTATTATTTTGTACTTATTATTTAAACTTTTGAGCCTCATGTCTTAACAACATCTCTAATTACTCTTCTTGGATATCCAGACAGTTGAAATGCAATGTTCAGATTTGGTTTTGATCAAAATTACTCTACTATCCTTCACTTCTGTGCATATCAGTCCATAACTACAATACAATTTCCCTCCATGACACCACCTTGAATTCCCTGTATTTCTCTTCTTTTTTCATACCTTTTTTTTTTTTTTAAAAGGCTCTATGTAGAAATGAATGTATGTATTCAGGGAAGAGGTGAAAAGAGATAGTTTTGGATTTATGCACAACAATTTCTCAAGGACATGACATTCAACAAGCAACTTTACTGTTCAGCTTGAAAACTTTAAAGACATGAGCTACTATATTTTGTCTAATAGTCAAACACATACGCAATAAGTAGATAGAGTAGTGCCTAGTTTTTCAGCATGTCTTTCTCTGATAAGTATTGACAGGACTGAGCCTCTCTCAATCAAGTGAAATAGTCTATAGGCTACAGTTGAATTCAGTTGCATGTTCTTACTTGTTACCACCAAGAACTTTACATTTCTTGCACAGCTTAAGTGAACCAGCATTAAGGAATGGGTAAGTTATGATCCCATGTGTTTCCAGCCTCTGGACTGATGTGTAGGACACTGTTCTCAAAACCAGGACATTGGTTTGTACTATCCTAGGCTGAAGAATGTCTAGATCCCAAGCCTCCCATTTGCTGGGCAAGCGTATAGCCATTAGCCTACTAAACAGAAGGTGACTACAAAAGGAGAACCACAAAAATCTAGTCAGTGAATGCCTCACACAGTTCTTTACAGAAGAGTTGCAGCTGCCTGCTCTCAGGAATGGATTCCAGACTTCAGGTGAAAGGACACACTCGCCTACAAGTGTGACGCAAGGATTAAAGTACACAGAGACTTCTTGGTGCGAAAAAATAGAAGAGTGAGTCTGACTGAAGCTTCACTCTTAGGCACTTGCTATGAGCAGCTGTCATAGAATTAGGCATTTTGTAAAAACAGGAGTAGAGCTCAAGGATATCCTTGTATTTCTTAGTGACTAATTAGAGGAAACTCCTTGATCAACACAAAAACATTTGGATTGCTTTCTCAAAGCATTTAACTCTCCTCAGGAACTGTACTAGGAGCATAAATGTTCAGCTCCCAGATTTTCATTTCACTCCAGGGACTGGGCACCTAACTGTTACATATCACAGTAGTTGAACTGTTGCTGCTTCCTCTTTTTATCTCTAAACCCAACTATTTTATCACTGACTTCAGTGTTAGCTCATTTTCAGATCAGTTGCTATAACTTCCCTGTATTATCAACCGGCTACTCTCTGCCTGCACTCTTCAGTTTGTTTAAATTGATATTGAGTCTTTGACCCTCTAAAATCTCTTCATCATTCTTCTTCATTCAATATTCTTCATTTCATTCCCCATCCCTGGAAACATTCAAGGTCAGGTTGGATGGAGCTCTGAGCAACCTGATCTAGTTGAAGATGTCTCTGCCCACGGCAGGGGGGTTGGACAAGATGACCTTTAAAGGTCCCTTCCAACCCAAACTATTCTATGATTTTCCTAGCCTGAGTACACATTTTCACCCTTGCAAGACTACTTCTAAGTACTAATCAACCTCACTTCAAACTCTTTTGTTTTAAGCCCATCTCTCTGCCAAGCCATCAACTATGCCTCTTCCCATGTGGAAAGACCTTGCCAATCAGGTAACTCTCTTTTAACGTTTCAAGACCCACATGTCACAGTTCATCATCTTCATAAGTATAATCATCATCATCAAGCAACTTATATTTGTGAAGTTTTTTGGAAATGAGTAGTATGTCAGAAAGTTTCAATTTTTTCTCTGTATAGGCATACAGTATGCTTAATAAAGCTCCATAAATCCTGAAGTATTTCTAGACATTTGATCATTTTCTCCTTATGCTAGATGTTACCAAGAATTTCAGTACAAGAGGTTAGGAAAAGCTTAAGTCCCATAACAGTATATACATGCTTACAGAAATGCAACAGGAGAGGGGTAGGGGAGAAGGAGAAAACAAATGATCAAATGGTTTAACTGGGAGTCTGCCTTCCCCAGACCATAATATAGACAAATTTTCAAATATGTACTACTATTAGCTGTATAATTTTCAAAAAATGTAAAAAGTCACTAATTCTTTTCTACTAAATAAGATAGATAGCGTAGCAACAGCGGTATTTCATTATTTTATCCAGAATTTTTTAAAGCTATTTGAGAGCAGTATTTCAGATTTTCATATCAATTAGATATTTTCAACATGCAGTATTTTTTTCCTTGGAAATTAGAACTATATCACCCCATGGAAAAAGGGCATAAGCAGAAGTAACTGCAAACAATAAAGGACAGAGAGTTCTGCTCAAGACATACAGTTTTCCCAAATAATTCAAAGGTCAAATGTATTTACAATTTTTAACTTTAAAAATAATTTTTTATCTTATGAAGAATTATGATTAAGTTAGAACAGCACTAACATTTAAGGACACCATCTCATCATTTAAGAGGTATTACATATTCAAATCAATTGCTTTGTTTAATTAAAAACAAAGCAAAGCATAAGGACTGGTAATGAGTTACAGAACCCTTTGAAACTATGCCAATAGCTTGGTAATGAGATTAAATAATTCATTTTTAAAGGGATGAGTTTATTTTATTTACACTTATTATTTGTTTAAATAGGCTTCCAAAAGGTGAGGGACAGGACATTGTTTAAATCAAAAAGTCACAAGGCAGTTTCCCACTTTATTGATTTGGGACTAAAGGGAAAGGTCAGCTGTCCTCAGTGGTAGGATCCTCAGTACCGTCCACTTCCATCACAAACACCAAAAGCACTTGTTTCAAGTAGAGGGAACTGGGCTCAGTGAATGCTCTTCAAAACAACCTCAGAATTAAAATTACTGTCAAAACTTAATAAAATGAGCTTTAAAAAAAATAAGTATACCAAAGTTCTAGAAAGCAGAGATATCTAAAGTAAGGGACATTAGGAAAATGACAGGCCTTAAACGGAGAGTATATTACCTTGCACCATCTGGCAGTTTTCTATCAAAGGAAGTGCTGCGAGGAATGGCTGTCTGAGCCTGCTGGAGAAGCTGCTGGCACTGCAGTCTGTCAGATGTTCCTAGGATTGGAGAGGCACGAGAGAGAGGCTGCCCAGCGGGAGTCGGCACCCGATGCCAAGTGGTATTCCTTCTGAAAGGGGTTTTATACTCACATGGGGTGCCTTCACTGTCAAGTTTGTATTCCACCATGGGTATACGACAAAGTTCTGAACAACCCCTGCGGGACAAATAAAAATGCTGATCAGTCTCACTGGAGGGAACAGGAAAAGAAATCTTGCATTCTACAGTCAGAAGTATACACATATTTTTCTTCTGGGTGCCTAAATGTGTTCATATAGCATTGTACAGCCCTTCAAATGCTTCAAAAGTATCATGCCAACCAGGCAGGAAACATTTCAAAATAAAGGATTTGCTCTCATGTGCTCAAAGGTTTTTGAACTCTCTCCTTGCCTTTCAAAAAGGAGAAAATATTAAGCTTTTATAAATTAATCTGTAGCTTGAATTTTACATAATGAAAACCAGCAGAAGCAAAGCATTCAGAAGTCAGCAAACATCAAGTTCTTCTATAACAGCTTTAGTTTGCTTAAATTTCATAAATACAAATAACTTCTTAATGTAAAAATGTACATATCCAAAATTATAAAACATGTTTCCTGCTTTGCAGCAAACTAAACGTTTCTGAGTGGTATTGAGAACTTTCCTTTAGAATCCTGCCTTGTCCCCACCGAATTGCAGTATACGCTGCGATGCAAATGATTAAGTGGCATCTAAATATTTTTCTATTTGTTTTCAAAGTGTACTTTCTATTGCCTCTCTTCCTGGGGGTCTCTATGCCTGGAAGAGAAATGGGGAGGCAGGAGGAAGAGACAAATCAGAAACAGTCTGGCTTACAGCCTGTGCTTGAAGCTTACAGTGTGGTTAAATACTAACAGAAAGTGTAAACTCAGGTAAAAGTAGTGACAGAGTTCCCCAAAAGATCAGTCGCCAGTGGAGTATTTGCTGTAGACTCAGGCTGGACTTGAGTTAAGGGTTACTGTTTCAGAAATTAGTTATCAGAAGCTTCACACCCACTTTAAGCCAGCACTGATTATCATCACAGATATTTTATATTCTCTCCATTATTCATCCGACAGGCAGCGCGTACTAAATTAATGTCTATAAAGAAAATACCCTATATAATTCTAATCCAACGCATAAAGTTGAAGTAAGAAATAGTGAAAATTTGCTTGTCTGCCTCAGCTACAATTCTGCTCTATCCCTTGAGCTGAGTCTTGATCAAGATTTGCTTTTGTTGAAAACTCCACATTCACCATTTCCAACTAAGTTAAAATCACCTAGAGAGTGTGTAAAGTGTTTACAGTCTTAATCTGGAAAATGTTTTGGCACAAATTACTTCAAATTCAAAATAAATTGTACAGATTCTCATACATTAAATTACTGTGCCCCAAAGTTTCTAAACCAAATATCAAAGGAACATTTTCATTGTCAGTGTTCTGGTAAGCAGATAAAAAAAAAATTATAAAAATGCTATCTATGTTACTCAAGGTTGTTGAAGAGAAGATGCGTGTGCAACTGTAGCAGTTACATAGTAGATACTCTGTATATGCCCAGTCTGATCCAGCCAATTGCTCCAGGCTGCTGAATTTTGTGCTACTAAACAGGCGAACTCTTTATCCTGTAGCATTAAATCTCAGTACCTGCTGGCACTCAAACATATGAAAAAGGTAAATAAAGAACTATAAAATATAGAGGATAAAGCATTGAGAGTAGAGATTAGTAGCCAATGTAGGGTAGAAGACAGTGATGAAGATGAGCTGAAGAGGGGTCACTAGAACACTCCAAAACAGGAGTGTTTTTTCAAGGTTATTCTGTGATCAGAAATATCAGTATTAAACTCACCAGTAAAATTTTACGTGAGTAAACTCTGCTGACAAAGCACAGTTGGACATGCTGGAATTTCTTATATTTGTTTATTTTTTTTTTTAAATCTAAAGGATCGTGCTAAAACTATAGATCAAAAGAACACTAATGTTGCAAGCTTAAGAACTCAGAAGGCAAGAAATTTCAAAGTTATTTTTGTTGCACATGTAACTTTAACCTATCCTCTTTCTGTCAGTGGAATAAAATCATATACTTTCTCTTTTGCTTTTAGCAAAGAACTCTTTACCTCATTCCATGCATATAAAAGACTGATACTACTTGAAAAGATACTACTCAATATATAACTATTATTATGTTTTAATATGTGTCAGATAATCAGTTGCGTTTTCCTGCACTGATTTGTGATAAGAAATTATTTGATGGCTGCATACTTTCACTGGGTATAAAACTCATTTCTTTCCAACTCCTCTTAACTCACAGCATAAGAGAATTTCACAGGAATGATTTTCTGGTTGTAGCTTCCCTATGGAGGTAAGACGACTATAATAGTCTCCTCCCACAGACAAGGAGTGGAACTACAGAGAAACCAATGTTATAAAATTATCAATTAATTTCAGAAGGTCAATTTGATATATCTATAGCCTTCCCCCTGCTCTAAAAATGCCACATTTATTCAGACCACCACTTCAAACTACTTCAGTTCATTTATCTATTTTTTAAAATTGTTTCACACTTCTGAAAACCACAAAACCTGTGTTGGACTCTTAGAATGATGAACACCGTGGAAAGGCCAAGTTAAGTGAATTGCATAGAATCACACAAACATTTCTACCGCAGAAGCATACATAGAATACATTTCTCCAGTGCAATATTCAACTGCTTATATCCCCAAACCATCCTTCTCTTCATAAAGATCCCTGCTTCATTCACTGCCTGCAAGGAATGACACCAAGGTGTAAGAGACAATAGCCTCTAGCAACGTAAACTTGATTCATTTCCAGAGCAGGTCCATGTTATGTGAACGTAGAAAGTCCTTAAACAAAAAAATTGCCTAAGATTGATTATTCAATTAAAGACTGTCATAAAGCTTTATATACAAAACAAACAGAACAAAGAAAGCCCAGATGACATAGCAAGGATAATATTAGTTTAGCGCACTGCATAATTTTTCATGTAGCCATATATGCACAGTTTGTCATTATTTGACTAGGAAGTT
Organism: Fulmarus glacialis; assembly: GCF_000690835.1. NCBI lineage: Eukaryota > Metazoa > Chordata > Aves > Procellariiformes > Procellariidae > Fulmarus > Fulmarus glacialis. Next base: position 69,504 of record NW_009195998.1, on the reverse strand, counting down.
GAACAATTATATAGGCTACCATTTCAATCATCCTTCTGCTGATTTCTTAGTATCATTTCACTCCTTTCTTCATTCCTATAGACCTTAAGTGTCAGAGACAAACCCAACTTTAATTATTAGAATATTGATTTCTCAGTTTGTCTTGGTAATTGAGAAAGTTATAGCATGTAATTGTCATTGTATCCCTTATTACATACTCTGCATAAAGTACTTTAAGTGCTGTAAAGATAGCCATGGGTTTTGAAGGCAAAAAGGATTGTTACTACTATTTAGTTTGACTCAGCTTGCTAACTGAATAACTAGAGCATGATATAAAAAATAGCAAACAACAAGCTTTCCCGCAAAGAATAACAATTTAAAATTCTGTAAAATTTTGTGTTTGTTTACATCACTAAAATATATTTCTCTGATAAATGAAAAAATTATTCAGGGCACTATTCCTGCAAAAAAAGGCTTACAAAACAACCCTATTTCAAATCCCTATAAAAATCTAACAATATTACTTTTAAATTCAAAACGGAGCCCCAACATGACTGTTTTAACTGGCCCAAAAATAACGTCCATGGTTAAAACAGAACTACTTTATATGGCTTCCTTTGTCACATAGACTTTTTAATTTTAACTTAAAAGTGCCAAACCAATCAGTTCAACATTTATATGAAAAATTATGCTTCTTTGCTTCACAAGTACTGCCTAAAGATACTGCAATATACAGAGATATGTAAAGTCATAATTGTAGCTACCTCCAATATCAGAAACAAAAAGAATCAATTAATTCATGCCTGCAATCCAACAGGGGTCCCCACCCCCCGCCATGGATCAAACTGCAAGTTATCTTGCACGAAACCCCCCCCAAATTAAATGCAATTTCCTTTTAAATATTTAATTGGACCATTAGCTAACTTCTATTTACAATATTGTCACTTGTTCCACCGGGTAGAGAATATACATTGACGCTGGTATTCCATGATAGCTTTTAATTCACTTTTTAATTTTTCAATTTTTTTTAAATTAACTTTAAAAATATGTAAAGACAAATCTATATTTTATGGTCTTAAAAAGATATTTAAATTTACGTTAAACAAGTATAGGATATCAAACATCTTTCCCAAATATATTCAACACAACATTTTGAAAAACAGACTCGTTATTTTTCAAGCAAGTGTGACCAAGTTTTAACCACACATCAGAAATGATAGCACTTCCTGTCCTTCACTATAGTTTGGTATTAATTAAATCAATCCTTCAATACAAAGCACAGACTTCTATTAATATTTTTGGTTCAAGAGCATATTATCTTACAAAAAATTTGGTTAATAAAACCTACTCTGCAATTACACAGAGCATGACTCTATGATACAGCTAGCAGGTCATGACTGCATATTAAAGTTTAAGAGCCCACTATAAAAACCTGCAATATTCAAATGTTACTGTAAGGAGCATTATGTTCTGAAACAATTATCAAGCAGTCCATTAAATTTTTCAAACTATGTTAACCAAACCTTTCAGTATTAATTTAAGATACCATATAAAGGTTCTATAAAAGACTCTGTGCAGGGCCTACATTAGGCAAGGATGTTAGTTAAAAAAGGTAGATGTTAATCTCCACAGAAAAGTTAGAAGCTTTCATATACTACGATCAACAGTTTGCCACCTTGATAACTACACTTTTTTTCATTTATAACCTACCACTACCAAACTACTTGGTATGACCTCACTATTTGGACCCCAACTACCTATAGATTTCATGCATCATGAATGATTTGTTAGAGTAATAACAAAACTAGAATAACTGGTTACAACTTAACTTCAGTTCAATGTATCACAGATATGAACCACTAAGGGGGATGTAGGGATAGAGGAGTAATCACTGGTGTTCACCGGTTGTATTACACCGATAAATTATCCCTTACTATCACCATTTCAATTAAAAACATTTGATTTTGCTCAATAAGGAATCTTTATCTATATCTAGCGGTATAATAAGTAATTGCATTCTTCTAACTCCAACTTTGCATTTGAAAGTGATCACTTCTATTACAGCGCATGTTTGTTCCTACATTACAGTGGTTCCCATAAGGTGTCACAATCAGACTGAGGACCCATCATGCAATCTATTAAATGCACATAATAAAACATAGATTAATTTCACATAATTGTAGGGACTTAACTGAAAAGCAGAATTTAGTAGCTTAGTTTTGCTTAGACGCACCATGTAGTTAAATAAGACATACATACATTTCCCCTTCTCCAACCCTCTGAAGTGCCTCCTGGAGGTAACCCCTCGACTCCATTGACTCCCTATATCAACTACAGTGCAAGTCCAAGACATTGGATAAGATTCAAATGGTCTAAGAGAACTTTGATCAAAGAGTCAAAACAAAAATTCCAAGTTCTGACATCTCAGAAACCTATTAACAGTAGTCACATTGCATCAAAAAAGAAGATGTCATTTGAAAAATAGTAAATCAGTTTTACTTTAAAATAATTTCATAGCACAATAGAGGTAGGCGATTGCTTACAGCAACCTCAGATAAGGCTGCTGCCCACTTTATCACTCCTGGTTTAAGGTGAGTGATAACTCCGGCAGTCCCTTCACAGAGCTGAAGAGTTGAAGCTGACAATCCCTCCTTTATGAAGATACACTCATTGTCCTTCTGATCTTTGTTACTATACAGTTTTAAACAGAATCTTTGTGTTGGTGAGCTGACAAAGAATTTAGAGGCCTCCTAAGAGCCTCTACATCTGCATTGTTGTATGAAAAAGACAAGAGAAATACAGACAGGACGTTGGATGAAAGGAGCTGTCAGAAAATGATGTCAGGATGAAAGGATGTCAGGAAATAAAAAAGGAGAAAAAACCCCAAAACAACCAAGGTGTTTGGCTTACTTGTATGATCAGTAAGGCAGTAACAACCCCTGCAGTCTCTGCTGATGGAAACTAGGACACAAGCAGAGCAAGTCACATTTCCAGATCCCAGAGAACAGGAAAACAGTTACATCAAAAGACAACAATTATAGGGAATAAAGGCTTGAGAAGCTATTGGCAAGAAGGAAGAATCACTGGGAAAAATAGATAAATAGGAAAGATTCTTGTGACATTGAAGAGAAAAGCCTTCAAAATTCACCATAAGATTGTAAGATGAAGAAGAGCTGGAAGACCAATGGCTGGGATGTAAAAGTTGTATTATGCTCCAACTTAAGAAGTGGAAATGACAAGTAACAGAGAGGCCAAATGAAGTAGGGGAACAGTACCAAATGGAGATGTAAGTCTTTGAGCTCTGAAATGACTGAGTTCAGAATGAATCCTGATTTTGAAGTAGTCTTTAAGATACTGGAGAGGCAAGATTAGGAATAAGATCACACATGAGGAGATACAGGAATCAGTCATGAGGAAGTAGTAAGTTGTCCTGGTTTCGGCTGGGATAGAGTTAATTTTCCTCCTAGTAGCTGGTATAGTGCTGTGTTTTGGATTTAACATGAGAATAATGTGATAACACACTGATGTTTTAGTTGTTGCTAAGCAGTGCTTACATGAAGTCAAGGATTTTTCAGCTTCCCATGCTCTGCCACCGAGGAGATGCACAAGAAGCTGGGAGGGAGTATAGTTAGGACAGCTGATCCAAACTGGCCAAAGGGATATTCCATACCATATGACATCATGCTCAGTATATAAACCGGGGGGAGTTGGCGGGGGGCAGCGATAGCTGCTTGGGGACTGGCTGGGCATCGGTCGGCAGGTGGTAAGCAGTTGCATCACTTGTTTTTTTCCTGGGTTTTTTTCCTCTCCCTCTTTTTTTTTTTTTTTTTTTTTTTTTTTTTTTTTTTTAATTATTACTATTTCATTTTATTTCAATCATTAAACTGTTCTTATCTCAGCCCACGAGTTTTCTTACTTTTGCCCTTCCGATTCACTACCTCATCCCACTGGGGAGGTAGGGTGAACGAGCGGTTGTGTGGTGCTTGGTTGCCAACTAGGGTTAAATCACAACATTTACATGATTCAATCAGTTGAATCTAAAATAAAATGGCAAATACAAAGTTTGGCTCCATAGATATGCCATTTAATGACTTACAAATGTATCTTCTTTAACGAAGAGAAAAAAAATCTAATTTGATTCAACAAAAAAAGCTAAATGCAAAATTGCATGCACTGAAATATCTTTCTAGGTCAGAAATAGCATCTGTGGAACCCCAATAGGCTTAAAAAAGGGAAGAAAGAACGGACTACTGCAAAGCACATCCACAGATTTTTTATTTTCCTCTCCACCAGTCAGATTCTTTCAAACTTCAGATTTCCAGGTTATCAAGAGTCCTTTGAAATATTTCGTTCTTTACTTCAGTGGGACGGACTATGATATTCTTCAAAGCAACTCCCCACAGCAGCAAAAAGACATTCAATTAGTATCTTCTGCCTTCTTTATTTGAGACAGCATACAGACATCAAGCTACAGATGACTATGAAGACATCAATAAATTTCAGCAGTTGCACACAGCATAGTAATCACCTAGATTGATAATATACCAATCTTAAGATCAATTCAATGAAATGCATTTCCAGAGGTGCATGTTAAATTTTGCTATGTGGAACTTCTATCCAATTCTCTTTTACAAAAGAAAATGACAGATTGACTATACTTCTGATAAAGAAAGATAAAAATTCCTCAAGCATACTCTGAGTGGTTACATCTATATTTTACTTCAACTGATGGACCAAATGAACAATTTGAAGTCCAGGAGCTTCTGAGACCTGACGTTTAGTAGCCAAATTGTAATAACAAATAGCCTAAATCCAACTGATAGTCTCTGTACAGCTCTTGTAAGCCATATTCTAAATACCAGGGTCCATCGATATGAACACTCCAAACATGCCTGTTAGGTTCAATCATGAACGCAGGTAAATGAGGTGAATGGCACAAAAGCTGTCTGTAAGTCTTTTCTCTGCAGAGCACTATTGTAGATGCCAAATTAAAGATGTTTTAAATGCCTTTCCCCACTTAAGTGGGACATGCACATGCTGCATAGTAAAAATCTTCTCAGTGCTGCCCAGAGTTCTTGACAACTGCCAGAATGTTTGCTCATAGGAGTCAGCAGGGCAATATTAGTTACACTGTGAGGATAAGGCACATCTTCAAATGGAACAAGGAAAAGATTTCAAAGAATGCTGCATAAGTTATCTTGTGTACAGAATTTATTTCACTGGTCTACACTATACCTTTATGTCAGCTACAGGTGAAAGAATTAAAAAGAAAAAAGAATCAGTCATCAGATTCTTGAGAATGGTAACGCTGTATGGACTACAGCAACACTGTAGAGTCCACACAGCAATAAAGAAAAGGAGAACTAGAACTTGCTCCAATTTGGCAAATGATCTGCCAATAGAGATAAAATTCCCTGCTTGACACAGCTAGACACTGTGATACTATTTCCAAATGATAACAAAATGAGGAAGCTTTAAACCAACTAAAAAAGGTTATAATATAAATCAGCAGTAGGAGACAGTTTTAACTTGAGTTACTAAGGGGTTTTTTAGCAAATTATTGAGGGGAAAATGCTTAGTTTATCTTACCGAACAGCCAGTAAAGTTGCCCAATACAGACTAGCTTATTGTATAGAATACTATCCTAATATTGTATAGAATAATATACTTATACATACATACACACATACACTGACATTCTTTTTCTGTTCCTTTTTGTTAAAAGGAGAAAATTAAAAGTATATTAAATTTTTTTTCTTAAGAAAACACAAATGATCCTCATCAAAGAAAACCAAGTAGAATGTATTTCCCAGAGAGAAGTTATGCAGTCTCCACCCCTGGAGTTTTTGAATCCCTGACTGGATAAAGCCCTGAATAACCTGGCTTGACCTGACAGCTGACTCCATTTTGAGCAGGAGGTTGAACCAGATAATCCCCCACAGTCCTTTCCAACCTGAATTATCCTATGATTCCATGAACCCAAAAAGTTTTCAACGAAGTAAAGATCAAATCACTTGCAATTTCTGCAGAGATGTTGCGCATTCTAACCCAGACATAACAAAAATGGATCTTAAAAAATGTTTTATATAACAATAGGTATATATACCCCAAGTTATTTACAATGAAAAGCTTCTTTGCTGACCCAGAATTGAGTAGGCAATATATTAAGCTTCAAAATGCCAAACCCATGTGGTTCTCCTGATATTTTTCAATCATGTTGAATAATAAAGAGAAGAAGAGAAAAAAGAAAAAAAAAAAAAAAAAGAGCCTGAACTCCTATTTACATCTCTCCATGGAGACAACCAGAGCTTTGCCTGCACTTTGGTTTTTTTCTGCTTGACTGTAACAACCGTACACATAATAAACTTTAGCAATTATAACTAACTCCTGCTATGAGTTCATTCATAACTAAATGTAAGAGAAACTCAAAGACTTGAGTCATCATTTACTTGGATGAGAAATATAATAAGCGTCAGAGAATTGTTTTCAACTTTGTACCTTTTTAGTTTATAGTTCTTTTGTTAGACTATTTCTGGGTGGAAACCATATGTTACATACATTGCCTAGGTCTTCCTTTGTTTTGATGCAAATCAAAATAGAAAAAGATGCTCGTACAATAAAGTTTCAGCTTCCCAAGGATTATAGTAACACTGCGTACTTAGCCTTACTCTCTTAAGTCAATGAATTTAAGGAAAGATGTTAAAATGCAAATTGGATATACTGGCAAAGGCCAAGTTTACACATCCTTTCCTTTGAAAACTATATTCGGAAGAATAAAGCTCAAAAGAATTTATAAAAAGTGACAGAAAACCTTTTTTTTTTTTTTAAGCAATAAAAGTCTTTTTCTTTTATGCAGAAGAAAACCATGATGTTTTGGTTATTTAGAGAAGAGACAAAGCATATAGTGCATGACATATTAAAGATGGGGAAGAGGGCAGCCCACACCTTATGCCCAAGCTCTGTTGTTTGCTGGTGCTGCTACCCTTCCAAAGGCAGGAGGAGTGGCAGAGAGTTCCTAGTGAGGTGGAGAGCCAAAAGGTCTTACTGTGATACCGACCTTCTATTAGGGCTTGCACTTAAAATGTAACAGCCTAGGCTAAAATCTCTGGTGCTAATCAGAGTTCTGACAGAGTTCGCTTTTGCCAAGAGTCTCCATCAGGCTAAATCACAGTGCATGTGTCTCATTCTCTGAATCTAATAATGTTATAAGAAGTACAGTAATTCTAACAGTAAAGAACATTAAGAATTTTCTACTGTTTTATTTTTTGTTGGGTACAGAGGATTAACTTTTGCAAGTGATACGGCTTCCAGTTAATATTATTATATTTTCTTAGTTCTAGTTCTTTCAGTTACCTCTAAAAACCACCATAATCTAGAGTTTTCAGGTATCTGTAACCTTCTTAGTTTAGTAGCAGGGGTGGCAATTAAAAGCTTTGGTACCTCCAAATTCTACTTTTACAACCAAAAGTTCAGTTTCAGGTTTTTCTGCTTTAACCCGCCTCAAGTGTTGTTAGTCTGGCAGTATCCTGCCAGCAATTCTAGACCTGACTTCTTTCTAGCTCAGAAGGCTTAATTAAAAAAAAAAAAAAAAAAAAATCCGAAGGCCCTATGAACTATCCCACCAGTTTACGGCAATCACCCTTGGGAAAAGATTTGAACTCCTCCACAGTAAACCCTTCCACTTCCTAAAAACATTTTTCCAAACATTCTATACTCTGCTAGTTATCTGTTACTTAAAAAAAGCCCTAGAAACACAATTGTCTAATAAGATCACAATCATTTAAGAGGAACAAGCATCAGGACTGGAAAATACAAAAAGTCATTACACCTATTTTATTTGTATGAAAGAGTTTGCAAAGTTAAAGAGAATAAAACAACCTCAAAAGAAATGCAGTAGTACTTAATAACAGCCCACAGGCAGTTTCAGTCATAGTTATTAAAATATTTCCACTTCCAAAATTACCTACAACAGCAGGAAAAAAGAATGTTACTTGTTCAGACCAACAGGTGGAAACTACCGCTGCTACGTCTCTAACAATGGTTGTACTTGAGCTTCTGTTTCTCGCCCACCCCTGAAAATTCTGCTTAAAGTTTTGTTCATTTTCTAAACTTTCCAGAAATTGTTTCTTAAGCAGCTCTTAAGCAGTTTCTTTTTATATATAATGGTAGTTGAACTATGACAGACACTAAGTTTCAATGTCGTAAGAAAGATGATTCTAGCAGAATCTACAGTTTAAAATGGGTTTAGAACTACTTGAATTCCTTGATTGGATTTGACTGATTAAGGATTATAGTGTCCTTGAGCATTACTGTGACACCACCAGTGAAAGCAAATTGGAATGAACATCATTATTCTCCTGTTAAAATGTGTATAATTCTAGCTACTGCACTGCAGTACTAGGTAATATTGACAACAACAGAAGAACAAATCAACAATTCTGAAGGAAAAGACGTAGCGTAGAAACAAATATGACACAATGATACTTATTCAGATCTGAATACACTGACCAGCATGTTTGTTCTAATACTGCTTTGTAATTTAAAGAATTTACATTTTAAATAGCAATTTCGTCCTTTTGTCTAAATATCAGGCTGGTGCCATGCAAATAATTATGATTTCTCAATTTCTGCATGATTATTTAATTGCTGGAGCAAACTGAAAAAAGCAGGAGCTTTGTCTCACACTCATTAATTTTACAGGATAGAAAATGAAAGGCCTTATTCCATGATTGCTTTTGCATATATCGCTATCAAGACTATAGGTAGAAGGATCTACATTAAGTAATGGAATGCATTTATTGAGCAGAATTTTCCTCTGTAATTTCCTAATCACTCTATAACATTCCTTTGTAAGCACCTTCAACATTCCAAATAATTTATTTTCATGCTGAAATAAATTAATACAAGACAGCTTGCAACAAAAAATAAATTCATTGTTAATAGTTCATTGCTAATATTCTCACTGTATGCACGCTTACACTTTGTTGGTTTTCTTTTAAAATATAAAGAGCTGATGGACGGAGGATGATTTGTGGGTAAGCTAACAGAGAAAAAAAAAAAATGAAGTTAAGAACTTGATTAAAGGTCTCCACTTCAGCTGATATTTCTCCATGGGACTGGGACTGCTTTGGAAACACACTTGCACACTTGAAACACATTTTCATTCAAAGGGTATAATTCCCAAGACACTCCATGGCACTCATGTCCAATCTGTGTAAACGCAGTTCAGAATTTGATCCCAGCAAGGAACCAGTGCTAATAAGCAACCTAAAGAGAAAGTCCTCATTGCTTCATATTCCTAAAACCCAGCAGGCAGAGCTAAGCAGAAACTACTCTTTCAAGCAGTGGAAATCTGCTGATTATCTCAGTAAATGAAAGACGCATTAATAAAACGATACGTGGGGATTTTTCATGAAACAATGATTTTTTTTTTTTTTTGCTAAAATTATATTTATATCCTTGTAAATGTATGTCAATTTTTAATGCAACTGATTCTTGTAGAAACAAAAATGAATGTATTTTTATATCTATGCGCTGTGGACAAAAACTTAGTGGCTTAACTTGAAACCCCAGACTATGGCATTTAAAGTAATTTTTTTTTTATAAACTACCAATATCTACCCTGAGAAATAAGGCTGAAATACAGAGAAAAAAAAACCCAACTGCCAGAAGATCATATGCTCTGTAGGATGAGTCAAACTTTCAAGGTACTTATTTCAGCCTCCAAATCTACTGTTCTACATATGTCAGATAGACTGAAGTATCATTTCTTAGAAGAAAATCTCTAAAACCAGCTGTGAATGAAAGCAATAATTATTGGAGCATACATGTGAAGCTTTCTCCTGCTTTTGAACCACCATTCTTCTAGACATGGACAGCGTGTGGATCAAGGATTGATGGACCCCCAACTTTGAAGGAAATATCTGTATGTCTGTTTTGAGTGTTATTTGATAATTATTAGAGTTACTTGACAGTAAAAAAGTTCTCTCCTGAGGAGCTGGCACACCTGCCTTAACTGTTGCTCAGAGGTATGTGTTGGAAATCACACACAGAGACCCGATTCTATCCTATAATAGCCACACATGGATTCTCCAAGGACAGTGACATTTCTTGTCATATGAAGGTGAAATGGATTCTAGTTCTCCAGATACTCCTGTTTCACATCCAAAACTACTGCCTGTAGATTTCTGGGTAAATCTGATACCAGAGTACAAGAAAGACATGAACATACCGGAACAAGTCCAGCAAAGGGCTACAAAGATGATTAAGGGATCAGAGCACCTGAAACACAAAGAGAGGCTGAGAGTGCTGGGATTGTTCAGCCTGGGAAAGAGAAGGCTCAGGGGGGATCTTATCAATGTGTATAAATACCTGATGGGGTGATGGGGAGAAAAGATGACAGAGTAAGACTCTTCAGAGTTGTATCCAGCGAAAGCAGAGGAGGCAAGGTGCGCAAATTGAAATACGGGAAATTCCATTTAACTATAAGTAAAAACATTTGTAAGGATGATCGAACGCTGCAACCGAAGTTGTGGAGTCTCCATCCTTGGAGATATTCAAAACCCAGTGAACATGTCCCTAAGCAATCTGCTCTAGTTGACCTTGCTTTGAGGAATGCGGTTGGACTCAATAATCTTCAGAGGTCCCTTCCAACCTCAACTATTCTCTGTTTCTATGATTCTGCAAGATAAGACATTGCAGATGCCCAAGACAAGCAATTGAGTAGGAGACAGGATTTGCACAAGTTTAACTTGTTAGTAGCTGTGATAGACTATCTTCTTTCTCCAAACCTCTGGTAATTTATGCCTTTCTGCCTTCTCCTCGTTCCCCCGCTCATTAATACATTTAACAAACAATGCCATAGGTCATGTTTTGTCAACTGAAACTCTCAGTCTTGTCACTTGATATCTATATATTGCTTTCTGTCTGCTCTGTTTAGATTAGAAACACTGAGAAAAGGCAAGCTCAAAACTCTCTGGATATCAGATCCCTTTCAAGTTGGGCAATCAAAATCACTAACCATATTTTTGGGATATAAAGGAGAAAATGAAGAGCTTTCTGTTTCAGTGAGAAGTTGAAATTTCAGAGAAAGAGGCATTAATAAAGATTTCTTTTTTATACTAGAGAGATGAGGCTGAAAAGAACTTAAACATAAATGCTTTGGTGTTTTTCGTATTTTAGAATAGAAACACAGTTTAAAAAAATTCATTTTCCTTAGTAATTAGTCACACGGTTTTAAAAATGCAAAAAATTTATAAACAATAACAGCTTTTGCAGATTTTTCCCAGTTTGGTGGCACTCAGTTAAAAGTCCTCCTACACATAGACTGAGTGCCATGTATCACACTGATTTGGGATTTTAACATTTTATTTCTAAAAACGTATCAAAGAAGATATAAACAATTCATACAGTATGTATTTTTCCATCAGGGCCTATAAAATACACGTTTTTACCTTCAATATAATAGGATCAGCTCATTAGGCTCATATTCGCTAAACAGCTTGGAAATGTATACCAAACAAGTCAGTGCAAATTCATACCCAGAAGCAGATGGTGAGAATAGCAAAGCTAAGCAAAGAGAGGCTTAATTGCAAATTCTATCCAACCAAGCAAAACGGTAGTATTCTACATTCACAGGCATTTTCTTCAGAAAGGAACCCAACGAATCAACATGCAGGTTGAGGCAGGGGAGGGCAATTCTATGTCATTCATCAGACCAATGACTACTTGGAGAATTGCCACCAATTAAACAGTATTCATGTACAGTTGGCACCAACTTCATAGTGCTGCATGCTACGTAAAATTTTATGGCTTGTTGTCTTGCCAAAAGCAACACATCTAATGTTTTTTCTGTTAAATTAAAAATCAACAAGAGATTTAAAGTTGGCCTTCTACAAGAAGACAAGTAATTCAATTTACTCTGGTACAGTTCTCATTTGGAATGAGCGAAAGTAACAGTGCCTAGACAAGGCATGTGAGAAAAAGTCACGTTATTATAAAGTTTTTTTTTTTTCCCTACTTCTTCTCTACCTTATAATATTCAAAAATGGAGAGAAGAGCAAAAACCTTTTTGTCACTGAAAAAGGAACACTGACAAAAGAAAATTGCATTTCATCCCTGAAAACAATGGTACAGTCACTATAATAATCTTTATTACAGTCTTTTCCTGAGTGTGTGAACATTTATTTCATGTTGCAGCAAGATTTCTTTGCTTTAACTGATGATTTCATTGATGTAATTCACTATTTAATATGACTAAATTAGATATCTGTAGAAAGTGAGGAAGACTCTAAGACTGGTACCATGTATGTCCAGAACTCAGTATTTCACTACTTTTGTTAAAATTTCAACATAAGAAAAAATAAACCAAATCTTTTTCTCAGGAGTCAGAGAAATGTCAAAGACAGACAAGGTACAGTTTTCAGAGAAGGATTCCCAATTTTCAAATTTAGTATTAAAATATAAAATTTTCCTGTGAAAGAAAAGAAGTCACATCAGCTTTTATAACAGCTCAGTCATGATGCACTAAAGTTTACCTCTTACTCTTCCAAAGCCATATAAAAGTAAATTTCCCATTACATTTCTTACAGGATCCCATTTTATCTTCTATTACAAGCCAATAGGGCTTTTGGGGAAAAGACTGCTTTAAGAGCCTCAATAATATTGTCACCAAACATGAAAGATGACACCCATTTCCTGAGGGCCTCCAATAAAAGAGATGTTGTTTAAGAAGTACCAGAGAAAAAAAAAAACAGAGAGATACAAATGTCGCATTGAGAACTGTTGCTCATTACCTTCTAGGCGCTCCATCCTCATGTGGTTGAATAATCACCACTTTTACTGTCACCGATGTACGTAAAAGGTCAATCATTTGTTCATGAGTCAAAGTTGCCACAGCCACTTTGCAGATCTCAACCAGGCGGCTCCCTTGCCGTAGGCCTGCCTTCCATGCAAAACCAAAGGGCTCCACATCTGCCACTATCCCTTCAAAGTTCACGTGGAATCCAAGTTGGCCCAACCCATTCCTCCGAAGGGTCATTTCTGTGGTTTCACATCCTCTAGTCACGATCTAAAGAAGTAACAGACTGTTACGCTATTGTCAGGACTCTCACTTGTTTGGACACACAAACAGATCTGTTTTCAAACACCATAAAGCCATATTTGGCTTGACATTAAATATCTTTAATATACTAACAATTATTTTAACATTTGTGGCTGAATGAAGGTTTCTGCATAAAACAAAATGAACAAAACATTTCACAGTGCTAAAAGTCTTATATGCCCAGAGCAAGCAGCTGGCCCGTGTCAAGTTCCTTTCCCCTTGCCCAACTTTAACACAATACCATTTACATTTTATTGAAAACTTAACAGCTGCGCTAGTTTCAAAACACAAAGCAAGCAAAAATGCTGTCCTGTCAATTACTTCATTCTTGCTGGCTGACTGACTGCAGGTGTGCAGGCATTTTTTCTTCAGTATTAGACAGCATTAAACTTGAGATACAACATGAGCCAAATTGAGTGAAATGCTTCAGTTCTAGCAGATTTTCTTCCTCAAGAACGTAGCAATGAAGACAATTTTGATTTATTTTGCCTTGTAGTCAGATACCTAACTACCACCATCTCCAGACGTGGATATCACTAAAATGGGATAAGAGTTTTCATGTCACTGCGAAATCCAGAAACAAAAAAATGACTTTCTTCATATTCAATGAAAATTCTGTCATTATACAGAGTAGCCAAAATCCTCCAAATTCAGACTTCGCTAAGCAGGCTCATTTCTATATACTATGTAACAAGTCCTCAACAGTTTTGCCCAGTAAAAAATAATCATACAATAGCATGTATGCTGGGATACTGCACCAGACTCAGAAGACCAAATTCTAGTCCACATTACAAGGTTTGTGAGTTACACTAACATTCCCTTCTGTCTGTGTCACAAAACCAGTATGTATTTTAGCTCCATTAGTACAATTAGAACAAAAACTTAACCGCTGTGAAAGAGCATTATCAAAAACCTTTGTTCATAATGCATATCATTCAAAGACCTCACAATGGTTTAATAACACACCAGCAAGGCAAATATCTGCTCTTTAAAGATACATATGTTACGATACAGATCAAGGGACCTTCCCACGGTCACGCTGCATTGAGAGCAGTTCCACAGCACACCTTGTTCCACAAAGGTGTTCAGGCTGTTTATGGTTGCTTTTAGCGTGCATTACAAAGATACACACATTACTCGACTTTAGGCATCTAATTTAAGGTGCTTAAGTTAGGAGGTTAGTGTCCTGTATAGTCAGTTGTATACAATAGGTCTTTGCAAAGGTTGTTTTATAGCTTGAGCTTAATTCAGGATGCTGTTTTGGAAGAGTCATTCTCCCTCTTCATTGTCTACTTGCATCAGAATCTGGGCCGTCTAGCTCACTATTCTTGTGCCAGAATCTGGGCAGCCTAGCTCACTATTCTTGTGCCAGAATCTGGGCAGCCTAGCTCACTATTCTTGCACCAGAATCTGGGCAGCCTAGCTCACTATTCTTGCGCCAGAATCTGGGCAGCCTAGCTCACTATCTGGGCAGCCTAGCTTCCCACAGAAGCCTGACCCAACCTAATTCAGGGCTGCACAGCAAGGGAGTAGGACTGTGCAGCTAGTGAGATGTTGGCACTGTGACTGGGTAAAGCTGTCACAAGACCACTCCTTTCGCTACCCAAGTCAGATGCAGTTGACTAGGTGTAGTTTCATGGGAGGTTTAAACCAATCTAAGACCCTATTACCGCTACACTGTCCCTTGTATAGCATTAGCATGTGTGCAGCCATGCAGACAGATCAGAGATATGATACAGCTGAAAAACAGGGTGCTTTTTAAAATAGTGTTCCAAAGGGGTGGCAGGCAGGGAATGGATGGGACTGTCTCCTTCACTGGCAACTATTATGAAAATGTCTCCATCATTGACAAAGGAACTTAACACATAGCACATATTAAGCTGTAAGTTACTTTCATAGGTTCCTTTTTACACTTCCTGGTTAGACAAATCTTTTGTCCAAGTCTGTTATAGAGTCAGGGATGAGAGGCCTAACTCCTACTCCCTTCCCAATCCCATGGCTGACTGGAAAAACTTTGGAGCGTCTCTGTAACTTACGCCTGAAACTTGGTCACTGACTGAAAGTCACAGTTTTCAGTACCTTAGTAAGTTTTAAAGCACTATTGCTTTCATAGAATATTTCTATATAAGTATCTGTCCCTCAGCAGAAAAAAAATTAGAACTTGCACACATGAGAACGAAGTCCGCAAAACCATGAGTTATTGTAAGTTTGCTGATCTGAGGGAGCTGGTCCATGCTCATGCTTTTAACCTGCGATAAACTCAAGGTAATGAAATACAGTTAGCGCTCATTCATTAAGGGCTAATCTTCTATGAGCTGTGAAACACTGGAGAAAGATCTTGCAAGGATCTGATATTCTGAGAATCATTGCCTGGCAAATTTAGGCTACTTAACCGTAGCACTTTGACGTCATAAACCTTCCAGTTATTTCTGAAGACGTAGGCTTCAAAGTTAAAATGTGAAAGTCATTCTTGAGATGTCCAAAATGTACTTTGGAGGTTTTGTTTACAAAATCATGTTCTAGGTCTTCCTATCAAAAAAAAGCAGCTATTTCCTTTGTCATTATTCAGCTCTGAGTTTTTGCTATCTTTTAGAAGCTTTCCATTTTAAACAGAACTTTCTGTTGTGTTTATAACTGTGCACATCATATTAGAGCTATACGGCATGCTGAAAGCACCAAGATTTAACTTTTTTTTCCAGCTCTGAGGTTCATCTTCAGTCATGACTGATTTTCAACAAGACCTTCATAATTGATGAACTAGATAAGTGAAAATGAAATTTTCAGTTCTTCATTTTTTTTTTCTGTCACAAGTTTCTAAAATATATACAATATTTAGTCATGCAGTGAAAAGAAGAACATGCTTTTACAGTCAGGAGCCCAGCTGAAGGATGGAATTTTATCCTTATGAAACCACACAATATTATTTTGGGGGGCAGACATCCCTTTATCATTGTGTCACAATTCTAGAATACTACAGAATTAATGCACCAGTCAAAGTATATGGATTTCCCCCACTCAGAGCACTCAAAATCTCTTCTTCAAGTTAGTTAAATATTCAAAGGTTAAAAGAGAAGGAAGATAAACATTCCTGCCAAAGATGCATCTATTCCCAATGGAAAGAATTCCAGGAGATCAAGTTCTCCACTAGTATATCCCCTGAAAGGTGACACAGCATGTTACATTGTAATATCACATAAAACATAATGCTGCTCCACTTCAAAATGGGTCATTCTGCTTACTTGGTTGCTGTTTCACTGAACATGTGGCTTGTGCATGAACTAAGAGCCGGCTTCTCTGAATGCACTTAATACAGATGAAATTAAAAGACAGAGATCCTCTGAAGTCCCATGAAGAAGGTGAAGAGTTTTTTTAGTATACAGGCTTTTAAGGAAATTTTGTCTACTCAGATTCTTGCCTAAAGATCCATTCAGGGTTTTCGCTTAATCTTATATCACTCTGCCATTCTCTGTTATCCTAAAGCTCAGAACCACTGCTTTTTTCGCCTTCAAACACAGCCCGCCAAGTTAATCTATAGTTTGCTTTTGCTGCTCCTTCTACTTTGTATCACTAGATATCCTCCCCCACAAAATACAGATCTGACTCTAGATTGACAAATCCCAGCTCTTTTTTTAGTCCTGAACTGATTATTTTGGTTCAAACAAAAATCACAGTCTCAGCTTTTCACATCTTTGCTTAATTTGGATATTCAGATAGGTTTCCTATTTATCTACATGATTTAAACCCAGGCAATAAAATGTAGTTATACCTTTGACAATCTCATTTACTAACTGCAACATTTTACTCACTGGTTTTAAGAAATGCTTTTACTAGTGACTGAAAAGCGTTAATCATCTGGTCACTGAAGTTTGATATTACGTCACAGTTTGAGCTTTCATCTTTAGCATCTGCTGGCACATGTGGTTGTCGACCTCAGCTGTGTTCTGAGTCACTTAAAAGGTTTTTAAAGTATGCATATGAAGTGTGGAATCAGAGTATTAAATACTTTTCAGTGCTTGTAATAGTCACCGCTGAGTTTCTATATCAGAATGTATATAAGGTCTGTAGAAAGCATTCAACATCATAAAACAACTAGGGAATAACATTGATATGCAGCTTTCAAAAGAGGGGAAGAAGCAGGGAAAAAAGGAGAAAAATATGAGGTAGAAACTGGGATGAAAAAAGTTTTAAAACAAGTAATGACAGCTAATTCTTCTAAGCAATGTGAAAGCTGGATAGGTGGCAGTGAAAGAGAGAAGGTAGCCAGAGTTTATTGGGATAGATACTTGAAGCTAACGTTCGGGTTAACTTGGCAGTAACTGATGCTAAATTTTTGAGGCTTAAAGCCAATTTGTCATTATTTAACCCAAAATCTGACCATAAAAAAGAGGAAGTATTCAAGTAAATATAGATAATGATTTCATTTTGTGTTTTTAATTTACTGAATTTTAAAGATCTATCCTCAGCAACTGGGACATTTCCATATTTTGTAAAACCAAGTACGTGAAAAACAGCAAAAGAAATTGTCGTCACTGATGACAGCAGAAGTTTTTACTAGAACTTTGAATCTTGTTTTCCATCTGTGTTAAGCAATTTATGTTGTTCATTTAGCAATACTTAATAGGAGTGAACTATGTGTACAATATTTTTCAGAAGGGAACTATCTGTCTAAGGAAAGTGAAACTGAAGACCCCAATGAAAAGCATAATATAACAGTGGCAAGTTTAAAGACATTCATCTATTGAAAGATTAATTGTGCTTTGGAAGAAAAAGGTTATTATTTAGAGCATGATATTGAGCAACGCTAAATGTGACTGCAGAACTACAGAGGCCCTAAAACATCAGCTGCGATTCAACTGTTCCAGCGTGAAAATGGTAAGCATAATGATTTCTTTTCAGTACCGGGCTTTCTAATATAAACAAAACTGAGACCATTTAGATCACTTAATTTAAGTTCAAAGAATGAAGTGTAACCACACGAAGTAGATGCATCAGCACTTTTACCTTGGAGTTCCTGTCAGTTCATTTGTACTGAATGAAGTAGTTACAGGACAGTTTGCTAACAGGGTCATCAAGCATCTGAAAAACTTTATCCAGTCAGCTGTAAAAACTGGCATTAATTGGTCTAGTTTTCTTTACTTCCTGCAGTTGCTCAGTACAGAGGAACAAATCACTTACTTAAATTTTTCTGCTAATATTCACATGGGTTATTATAAAAAGTCCAAGTGAGTATATTTTACACATTAAGATTTTGTATATTTTTAAGCTAAGGCATATTTCTACCTACAAAGACGTGATTTGAGAACAGGCTACAGCAGAAGACAAAAGCTTAGCTTTTCAATCCTGATTTCAAAACTGAAACCATCCATGATCTTGGGCAAGTCTATCAGATTATTGGTATCAGATTCCTCATCCCTGAAAATGGGTTGATAACACTTATCTCATATGCTGTTGTGAGGATTATTGTTTGTAATGCTCTCTGAAGACTGAAAACACTCCCTAAGTATAAACATAGGACATTTTTAATTATGTCTCAAAGGAGATGTAGACAAGTAACTCTTCATAAAAAATTTGGAATTCCAGTTTAGAAACTGTACTTACTTCAAGTCTTTGAACAATTTCTCTGGTGTCTTCAGTACAATTATCTGCTGCAGACAGAAGAATACATTCTCCTCTTTCATAAAATATTTTGATGCTCATTAATCCAGACGTCCATCCAATAACATCTCTGCAGGAGCAGTTAAACACAACATTTTTTGATTCCTTTTCAATCAACATGATAAACTCATTGGAGATTCCAAGGAGACATTCAATGTCAGCAGACTGGCCAAAATCTCGTGCAATCACATTCCACATAATTGCTCCAACACTGAATAGATGTGCATCTTTCCTTGGTTTCACTTTTTCCTTTTTTTTTGCTCCTAAAGTAATAAAGCTAAACTTTGCTGAAGTATCCACTGTAGCTGTGGTAACAAAATTTTCTGCCAGATCTTTCAAGTATTCTTGACGTGTCCTCGTGGCCATGGCTCGAAATTTTTCCGACTTATGTGCTGCATTTTCAGCATTAATAACTTTGGCTAAAAGGAAGTCCCTAAAGACTGCTGATTTGGGAAAAGTTACTCCTTTGGGAATGGGTGGACCGAATGGAGGTACATCTTTCGATCGTGAAACACCAACACTGGAAATAGAAAGAATAAAAATACAATGGTTAATTCCTAAAAAAAAGATCACATGATAAGCCGAACTGTGATCTGTGCAGTCCATTTACACAGTTGGGTTTAGCTTTGACATGTCAATTTTCAGACATTTTAGACACATCAAAGAAAACTGATTGGGTTGTCTGTTTTAAAATGGCTTTTTTCTTTTAAATACATAAAAGACATTATGGATGTATCTTACTAACACAAAAAATATCAAGGATGACTTCCTAGGGTGTCACTGTCTCCTTTCTTTAATGGAATAAATACAAAAATGCTTTGTGAGACATAAATGGGAGAAGTATTTTAAAAATTTTTTTTTTATGTAAGTCTGACTATCATTTTCAGCTGTCACTCAGTTGCATGATCTTAAAACTAAGAAATATATAAATAGAAACAGAATTTATTTTAATCCTCAGACGTTTTGCTACAATGAAGTGTGAAGAGAAAGAAAAAGTATTGGTGTCAAATGCATCTATAAGGGGAGCATTCTGCACCTGTTTAAGTTGCCTACTCTATGTTCATAAAATTTCAAAATACCTGCAATTCTGGATATAGACAGTACATAGCATGATGTAAAAGAAATAGGAATATTTTCTCATTGATACAATTATACCTACAATTGATATCTACATAATGTATTTCAACCAAAAAAGGATTTCAAAATACTGTGCAAACTACGTACAACTACTACTAGTTTGACTGAAATGCAGTCACATTTGAGATGAGACAGATATCATTTAGTAATAAGAAAAATGTAACTTATGAAATGTTATGTATATTATTAAACACAAAAGAGCTACTGAAACAAAATCAAGTTCTGAAAGATAGCTCAAGTTCTGAAAGACGATAAAAGACAGTGATATGACCCTACCTCATGACGTACTTTAATTTCATTCTAAACAATGAATAAATAACGTTTATACATGCTAAATTTGCACTATTATGCTTCAAGTCCTTATCATTATTTGCACAATTCCCAAACAGTTCAGAACTATGCTTCCACCCCAGTTACCTTGCCAGAATTCATGATGTAGTTACTTAAATGTGAGAGTTAGGGTAATCTGAAATTTGAGGTGTTTTTATACTCCCCGAAAGGCCTCATTCATGTGCTTAAAGGCTACAACTCATCCTGTTGTCATATTGTCATATTCAGGGATTTATACAGGTTAATAGCCTTCTAAAATACTTTATTTTAAATCACTTTCTTTGAAAAAGGAAATGTGCAATATAAATTCTAAATTAATTTCTATTGCTATGTCTGCAAATCTTATTTTCACTAACTTGTTATATCCCCATTCTGTGCCCATAAATCAGCAACAGAGTTCTGCATATACCCATTTAAGTCTACAAACTGTGCCCCATAACTCTAGATGTGTGCAAGGGAAAAATTGGGGTTTCAAACTCACAGAAAATGTAGCAGAAATTTTAAAATTGTATACATAATTTCTCTAGGAAATACAAAACTGTTAGAAGAGTTCCATTGTAGTCTTAATAACAAACTTAAATAGTTATAAGGCTCTACTCACCTATAGCACACATTTTCAGTGCAAGGATTATGCACTTTGACTATGACAAATACATGTTGAAAGTGGGAACGAATATTTTTTGGAGTAAAAGGAAGTGCTCCTGGCTCTTGGAAGACAATGGTAACTATGTCATTTCCTATATGCCTTTTCCTTAGCAGCTAGACAAGAAACATGCATTGAAAAATTAGTTATAAAAAAAATAATCACAATTTCTTCAGTTATAAAAAAAATAATCACAGTTTCTTCATTTTAGCAAAAAAAAACCCAAACCAAAATAAATGAAGCTTAATTTTTCAGAAATAACTTTTAATTAATCATATCCTGGATAGCTACAGATAAAGGATATTGGACTGAACTGCAAAAAGATAGGGAAAGGAAAATGGGCTAAGTTCACAAAAATACTCATGAGTTCTCTCGCATCTCCACACTAGTTCTGCATAGTTTCTGCTCATTTCTCTTTTATTCTATGAGAAAAATGTATTTCTCTTACTTTAGTGCATCACTTTAGTAATAAAAAAATGTTACATCACTTGACATTTCTCACTATCCAGAGAACTGTACATCAGTTCCCTCTTTACAGTGTAATATTTGCTTCTATATGAAAAATATAATATTGCTTTTCTTTCTCAGTAAAACTTCCTTTTCCATGTTACATTTTTATTAAACGTTGTCCTTAATATTATGATAATTTTTTTTAAAAAATAGATTATCATGAATACTCATCACAAATTTTAACAACTGCATACCTGAGGAACAGAGCTAAGACTCATGGAGAAACAATAGCTATTAGAAACTCATTAATTAAAAACTTATTCTTGTAATTGGTAGGTTTCATCATCAAAATATATTTAAGGAATAATTTAAAGTACTAAATCATTGTTACAGGCTAAAACTTAATAAAAACTACAAAACACGTCCAGCAATAAAGGACCACTTGTCTCTCTGCCCCAAAAAACCCCCAACAAAACAACACAGTAAAATGATGTTCACTTTTCTCATGGAAGTATATTGTACCTCTCAAATTTTTTTTTTTAAACTTTTTCCTTAAATACCTTTGCTTATAAAACATCCATGTATATTACCACATGGAAAAAAGTAGTCTAGCATGTGCTACATTTTAAATATCCACCCAAAGCCTGCCAAAGGCCTTGCATTGTCAACTAATAGCATACAGACACTTAAAGCTTTACCTTAGCTCATGTGTAACTAAAAAGGATACAAGAATAAATTTATTTGAAAACTTTATGACAGAACAAGTGAAAATGTCTCTATCGAGTTCATTTTACAGAACATAATCTTTCTAATAAAAGAGTATTTGCTTGTATTTTCTCAGTTCCATTAAAAGTTAGTATTTCAGCTACCAACAAAAAAAGCAAAGTTGCACATGCTAAAGCCTAAGACCCATAAGTATGTTTCATTATATCTCCTAAAATAACACAAAGGATGGTATTCTAAAGGTAGTAAGAAGGGCCAAAGCCACAATTTTAAAGTATATCTATGTTATTTTAAACATAATCAAAATCCCAAATGCAGATTAAAGAAATAAATCATCTGATGAAACTTAAAACAGATACAAGAACAGAAAATATTTGGTATAAGTCATGTGGCTCAGTCAAGCTTTCAGGTTTTTAAGACTAAAATAACTGGCTATTTGAGCAATTTAAGATATAGATCCTGTTGCATACAAATTACAGTAGAAGTACACTACGTGGAACTGATCACAGAACTAAGTGTGTCAGGTATGCTTTAATTTGCTAAGCTAGTGAACCATACAAATAGATCATAGTAGTGAAGCATTTAGAGGTTATTATTATCTCTCAGGTTGGAATTTACACTGCAGTTAAATTTGTAAGAAACCTTCCAATTATGAGGTACAAGGTGATTCATTTCTGCTTTTGTTATATAACTAACTGTCCAATTACTCTTTCTTGCTGTAGTGGTTCATGCCTATGCCTATACGTTTCCACAGAGCAAAAATACAAAAATTAGAAAGCAATATCCTGTTTAAAGTTATATTTATTTCTCAAGACAATCACTGTTTTCAAGAATATTTTCTTCTTTTGTAGACCTCTTTAGGAGGTTCTGCTTGCCATCATAGGTTGCTTAAGCAAGAATAGCAGTCACTTAATAAGAGGTAAGTTTTAGAAATGTTTGAAATTTTACTAGCAAAAATAGTCTTTTCAAAATTATGGCAGTTCCCATATCCCATCCCTAAACTATTTTTCAAGAGCTTAAACCTCTAAGAGGCACAAAAATAGGGAATAGGAAGTCAGGTCATTATTTTTAAGAACCTTACCAAGCTTGCAGAGATCTTAGTGACTCCTTCAAAATTTTAAAATAAAATCAGTGTAACACTTTTATAAATAACTGTCATGCACAAGTGGTCAGTGAACTTCAACACAATGCAAAGGCAAAGCACAGTCGTGGCTGTGTGCAGAGTATCATAATGCAAAGAACTTCGAAAGGGGAGAGAAGTAAAGCGGGGTGATCTGGAAGATGGAAAGAAGTGCTCTGGATAGGATAAAGGAATAGGAAAAGAATAAAGTATTGAATGGAGAAGAAGGACGGAACACATACTTCCCTGGGAAATGTGAGATAAGGATAGCATACTGAAAATGAAAAAGGAATTGAAGGAAACTGGAACTAAGCAAAAAGATTTGTAAGAAACCCTTTTCTAGTTTCCATTCTATGACCTAGGTTTTCCTCCCAACTTTTACCTCCTAGGTTTTTTTCAGGTTCTCAGTTTCCCCTTCCTCTCCCATTTTGAGGTCTGCTCAGGTTTGGGGTTTTGGGGGGTTGTTTATTATAATTTTTTTTTAATCTGCCTTTCTAACATACTCTAAAGAATCTCATGCCAATGCAGAGCACAATAGGAACTCTCAACAGGGTGCACAGATTACAGAGGATTATTTACAGTATGGAGGCATCAAACACACTTTGACATCATTCTAGTATCAGTCTAAATTGGCATGGTAGAATTTGAAAATGAACCCAGTTAAGTACAACAGGCAGCCGACAGGAAATCAGTGAAGTTTTATATAAGAATACAAGACACGCAAAAGGGAGTCCGGTAAGGAAAATATGTTAGAAAAGCAGAATCCGTTAGATTAAAATTATTTACACCAAATAAAATCTCAAAATTAATGTAGTAACTATTAACTACTCAATTCTTAATTTTCAGATATGCATCTCTGAAGAAAAGTACTGTCTTAAAACTTAGCATATTTACAGGTTATGCCCAGACAGAAAAATCTACCACTTCAGTGGAATTTTAATTGCCTAGTCAAACTGTGAAACAACAAGGAATTCTTGTCAAAATAGCAGTGAAATATATTCTTCATTCAATTAAATGATGAAATGTTAAGAAATAAGAAAATCTTCAAACTTATTTTAGTACTTCTTTTAGTATTTTAGTACTTATTTTAGTATTTTCTAAAATAAGTGGTTTCAAAAGTTTTATTTTCAATTTTTGTTCTTAACCAATTCCAAAACCAGAAACAAATGGCAAAAGATATTTTATCAGATCTGGTTAAACCAAGTTTGGTATAACCATATCTTGTTATCCCAACCATTTTAACAGTAGCTTAAATTCAACAAGTTTATTTCATTATTGCATATCTGTTTCATTTTTAAGTTTTCATTAAACCAGGTGAAAACTGATTATTTGAACTGATTTGGATTAATCAGGTCTGACCATGTGTACACAAGCAGACTGCCAATGTGTGAATGGGAAACTTGCAAGGGAATGATTTGGAAAGGGGCATCGCAAAGGTAAAGTTTAAAGGGGAAAGCCTTGAACTATGATTTGAAGAAAAGGCCAGTAAAGGAAAAGGAACTGGCCACACCAGGGCTGGTAGTCTTTTCTGTCCTAGGGAAGGAGCAGCTGACTTGAAAGTTCCCAGCCTATGTTGCAGCCAAAGTGAGAATTACCTTGCTCTTTGGATCTCCTGCTGGCTCTAAAACTAGAGGGATGTCCTGATCAGGGACCAAGCAGGGCGTAGTTATGTCCTGGAAGAAGCAACAAACAATTCTGGTGTGGCCTATTTTTGGCTCACAGGTATTTGGAATATAAGCAATGCTCAGTGCTTGCTCATTGAAGGTCGTAGTCCTAGATGATGAAGAGTGACTCAATACCTTGCCCAGTCATTACCAAACAAGGGACATAGGGATAGGATGCAATAACCTTATTGCCAGTACATACACAGTATGTTAGCAAAAAATAACTATCGAATGGGGGTCTTCATTGCTAACATAATCTACAAGGAAAATTACCATGGTCCCTAACTTCCCCTTACTTGGGTATGTAGAGTTAGTGAGCCAAACGCTGAAGAGACAAACAACATCCATATTCCACAGCACCTGTAAGTCTCTCTGTCTTGAGCACAACTGATGCAACTGCATCTGTGGTCTTCAGCATCTAAAATGTCTCAAGGAAAGAGACCTAACTGAATTTTATCCTAGCTTGTGAGAAAAAACACTGCTGATACACTTCACACTTCAGTATGTATTTTGGAACTAAACAGTGATATAAGAAAATTAAACAACCATTATGGATCCCTTTTGCACATTAAGGCTGGCTAAATTCTGGTCATTTGGGTGCGCTTGTCACATTTCATTAAGATAGTGTCCATGCTGTGCAAATACTGCTAGATCCCAGCACCTAAAAAAAAAATAATGTGGTGGGTCTTCAGATAGGCATACTACTTGAACTTGGAAAACTGCCACGTTATTTGGATCCCAAGAAAGCCATGAATAACAACACGGTGCTTCTACTAAATATTGAACCTGTTAAAGTGACAATGATGAGAGCTTACTAAAACACTGTGGAAAGGAGTGCTTGTTGCTGGGGAAAACCATGGAGTTAAAAGTGGAAGATTTTGCTGTACACAAGAATTGGCACCTGACTATAAAGAAAGACACATAAGGAAATGATGAGAATGAAAGGAAGACACAGGAAGAAGTGAAAGGACAGTAATAGGGGATGGCTGAGCAACACAGCAGTGAAGCTGACAAACAGCAAACAATTATGAAAATTAGTGGATCGTGGCAAGAGGATATCCTATTCTCACAAAAAAGGGAAAGTCATGAAAGACAACAACAAAAGTAATAAACTCCAAGTAAGGCCATATTTACTGTCAGTGCCTGTGATTAGCTATGAAAATATTAATTTTTTCCTTTTAAGGCAAGCTCATTCAGTGTATTATATCTTCTTAACAGTGTACAGTTTTCCCTATTTACATGTGCTTTCAAGTCAAAGATTGTTATGACTGATTACAGACTCCTAGTGTGCTTACTAAATTAATCCTGTATTGTAATAAAGTGTAAGGGAAAGTTTAGAGAAGTGGAACAATCTCAAATCAATGATGATCCGATACTTTGATTACTAGCTATTGGCACAGTTGAGTGTGTGATATAGCTGAACATTCTGGTCATGAAAGCCACACATTTTAATATGTGAGTCATCTAAACGTTCGTATTATTCATATGGTGAAGATTCCTAATTTAGTTTCTTTAAACCACATTTAAATCCTGAGTGTAATGGAGTAAAATTTGCAGTTGTCTTAACTGTTCACTTGAAACAATTCTTCAAACAGTTCAGAACATTATGCACTATTTAAAATACATAAATACATTATATACTTTCTTCCATTTCAATTTTCATTTATCCTTTTTCAAGAATTTTAATCATTTTCTTTTATCTTTTTCTTGCTGCCTTGACACATCTCTTTTTCTTCCCACAAGACCTATTGATAGGGTAGACATGAAAGATACAACTCACATATGGTTTAACAATCAGTAACAATATTTTGTATGCTGTTCAAAAAGAAAGTGAGATAGCATCTTTATTTCATGACAACCCTCCAAAACGACTGAAATCTTTATATCTTGCATGGCAATGAGAGAATATTCTAAAACTAACTAAATATATACAACACTTATTTCTGCAGACTTAGAAAAATGCAGAGTAGTAGCTCAGAAAGTTACAAACTATCACCAGTCTGACCTATGAGCAATTCTACTGCTTTTTTTTTTTTTAAGTGTTAATGTTGATATATTATACCAAATGTGCTTGTACTTTTTAATTCAGTCACAAGAAATATCAGAGACAGGCAAGACAGAGTCACCTTACTGGGGCACCGCTCACTTTGGATGCTGTGCTGTTTTTTTAGCCATCCTTAATGCTTTAAGGATATTCTGAATTATTACATAAGCAAAGGGAATTCCTCCAGAAGTTTTCTGTCTTCACAAGCAGACACTTTGAAGGTTACAGTTAAGCATTTATTACTAAGCTTTATGACACATTAATAAACATTTCAAGATCTGTAACACAAGGATTAAGTGGAATTGTTTTAAAAATCTTATTACATGCATATTTTAACCATAAGACTATTTTCAAGCTTCATTCCATTCAATGTTTAAAACATACACAAGATGTAAATCCAGTCCAAACTGAAAATAACTCATTCACTACAAGCAACATTACCTTTTAATAATATCATGAAATGGGGGAGATGATAGAATAAGTTCCTGAATTATATAGTATAAAAATCCTATGAGATTTCTAGTGCCTTATAATATTTCAAGAAAAAAAATAAATACAATTGAGTCATACTTCATATAAAACAATGCAGTTTTAAAATCAGTATTACTTTAAAAAAACCCTCAATGTCAAACATTTATAATGTAAAATTACAATGAAAAGTTAAAAACCATACCTGTTGCCTGTTACTGGGCATGTATGGAAGCATTGTTGATACATGAAACATTAACTCATAATCTTTATAGGTAGTATAGAGGGAATGAGTTCCTGTTGAATCAGCTGAAAATGAATTTAATCGCAAGAAAGTCAGTAAAATAGTACATTCATACTACTTTTTAGGACACCACTCTTTGCATGCTATGATTTAAATCTATTAATGCAACTTAAAACGTTTTTCAATAGAACAAAACCAACTTGCATCAGCTAAAGATCTACTCTTTAGTTTCATATTATGACATAGAAGGGTCCTGCAAGAAATTGTCCAAAGAGTTTGCTGTCTATTAGGCCTAAATGTACATAATACATTGTAGTACAACATCAAATAATTTTATTGGGAATTTTCAGATATTTTAAAATTATTAAAATACATTTCATATATGATATGACTTAATATTTTTATTTCTTTTATTTAGGAAGTTTATTAATAGAGTTAGCATTTCAGAATGTTTACAGCGAATTAGATGAGTTTTACTCTGTAGTCATAAATTAATCCTTTTTATACACCTTCTTTAATATGTATGGATTATTTAAGTAGTATGTATGGATTATTTAAGTAAGTACAATTAACTTTAAAGCAGGAGGTTGGGAACACCCTATTGAGTCAACGCAACTATCAATTTTTCTCCTATTTTTCCATGTTCACTCATTTTCTTATATAATTTTGTATTATCTACAGCAATAAACATTCTCCAGCACTCTCTTCCACACACTGTTTAAGGTTTTGGGGTTTTGTTTTGTTTTAAGTAGTAACTGTATTCTAAAAAGAAATTGATTGGCCATGTTAGTTTTTACACTTAAGTGTAAAATTCAACATAACCATACTGTATCTGCAGCCTTAAATCTGAAAATATTTATGTGCGTGTATAATTTTGAACACATTCATATTAAAACTGGCTTCATCAGTTATGTTTTTACAATAATAAAATTAACTTTATTTATTAATATTGATGTAATATAAACTACAGTTACATAAGAAACAGGGAGCATAATTTCCACTGAAGTTTCTTACTTAAATTTTGCTAAAAAAAGCAAACATTATTGCACTCCTTTATTTTAAAATCTTTGTTGAAAATATAATTCCATTATAACCTTTCCATGGCATTTTGAAGATAGAAGGAGGAAATAAATTATACTGTGAAATACAAATATCTGCCTAAATGACACTGATCCCAGCAACCCTACTCCCTAACTCCTTTTGTAATTAGATATTAAATAAAGTCACATTATCTTGAACAGATATTGCACAAAACAATCCCTTTAAATACTTATTTACAGAAAGGCAGATTCTTTACCCTTAAATCAATGCTTTTCTAATACAACATCCTACTTAGTTGAATACTTTTGATTTATCACCTTGACTTTGGAAATGAGCTAGCAAGTTTTACTTCTGGAATCTAGTGCCTTACACTAAGCAAGCTGAAATCTTCTAACTCAACAGATGCTTTGCTGAACACCTACTAAGGCCTACTGTGATTAAATTTACATAATGGTTACTACTACAACATTACTCTGCTGACAATTTTAGTTTAAAAAAAAAAATATATATCTGGGATAACATTTTTGCACCTCATTCCTTTCTGAACATTAGTTTTATTTTACAAAGTCTGAGAAAAATTGGCTAAACTTTTTTTTTCAGTTATGAAACATTTCTGCTTTTTTGCAGAAAAGCACCTGTTACCAATTGAAAGTGAAACAGCACTATTCCTCTGTAGATATAAAATTGCAATGTTTCCTTTCAATATAAATTGCAATTTCTTTCACCTTAGTTTTTCTCTTCACAGGTATAAGGAAATTAAATGCAAACATAATCCAATTTATCCATAATATAAGTCATAATTAAAGTCTCAACATTACAAATGAGAATGTTAATATTCCAATAATAATATATTAATTCCTCATTTCTAGTAGATTGATATGTTTTAAAACATATACTAAACAAATTATATAATGTTGAATTGGTCTAATTTTCTTATTTCTTGATCTTGGGATTTAGAATCTCATGCCATTAAAAATGCACTAAACAAGGGCAGAAAATAATTTGTAGTTAATATATTCCACATGTTCTTCACACTTGCACTGGGTCTGGCTTGGATGGAGTTAATTTTCTTCATAGCAGTCCATATGGTGCTGTGTTTTCTATATGTGATCAAAACAGTGTTGGTAACACACCAGTGTTCCAGCTATTGCTGAATAGTGCTTGCATAGCATCAGGGCTTTCTCTGTTTCCTCACACTGCCCCCCAGCCCACTCCAGGGAGTATGCTAGGGGTGGGCAAGAGTTTAGGACGGGACGCAGCCACGACAGCTGACTTGAATTGACCAAAGACATACTCCATACCATATAATGTCATGCTCTGCGGTAAAACTGGAGCAGGGGGAGTTTTTCCATGGTAGCTGTTGCTGAGAGACTGGCTGGGCATCAGTTTGCTGATGGGAAGTGGCAAGTGATTGCCTTACCATCACTTGTTTTTGTGGGGGTTTTTTGTTGGTTGGTTGATTGATGTGGTGGTGGGTTGGTTTTTTGGTGTTGCTTTTTTCGTTTATTTTTTGTTGTTGTTGGTTTTGGGCGGGGAGAAGGGGTGTTTGTTTTTTTCCTTTCTTTCCTTCCCTTATTGAACTGTCTTAATCAACTCAAGTTTTTCTTGCTTTTACTCTTCTGATTTTCTCCTCCGACCTGTTGGGGGGTGAGTGAGCAAGAAAGTGGGTGGGGGCTTACCTGCCAGACAGGTCAACCCACCACAACATTCTAAATTCCACAATAAATGGACCAATTAACTACTTTTATCAAAATATTAAATGAACAGACCAAATTTTAGAAAATGAACTTTTTAAAGAAAACACCCACAGCTAGTCAAATGTGAACCCTACATAAACTGAGCAAGAAATATTACTGAAACATTATGCCTACCAAAAATGTAGCTACTAGAGGTGAAATTATTATACTATTCTGAACCTGCAGGCAGTCAGATCAATGTATTATCCAATTATAAATATGACATGCAGTAATACTTGTTGGGCCATTATACTAAAAAACAAAGTATAACACAAAAAAGATAAGTCAGTATTTTACATTTAATATAGAACTGAACATTATATCTTTGTGAACTCTCTTAATTCCATTCTGTTTGTTGCAAACTATGAGAACATATTATGACAGGCCAATATCATTAATGGCACACAGCATTAGTAAAACATTAAAATTATGTTACTGCATGATACATACACAATGCCAATCAGCAATGTACATTCATACTGAAGCACGGCAAATATAGAAACTGAATTTGCTTGACAGACCAGCATATATTTTCCTAAGTAAAAATTACTAGGTGATATTCAGTCATGCTCTGATTGGGGGGGAAAAAAGCAAAACCAAAACACCCCTTACTCCTTTGAATTTTTCATCCCTATTTATCAATACACCCCAAAGTCTGACATCCACAGCATGTTAATAAATATTTCTACACATTAATTTGAAAAATGAGTTATTATTCTGTACTGAAATAGGATGCAATAGTCTCTATCAAGCCTGAATTATTAAAGTGAAACAAGCATGGATTTAAGCAAAGAGGCAATAATGTTAATAAAAATAAATGTGGTGCTTACGCAGGTTGACAGGGCTACGGAATTGCAGCTTTCCTACCTTGTAAGTCATAAATTAGAATCTGTCATAGGATTCAGCCCACTTTTTTTACCATCTCCCACCACTGCTAGAGATGGAGAATGTGAAGGATTTCTTGAGTTGGAAAGCTGGTCTCCCTTCATTGCAAAAGCATGAGGTTTTATTACCAACTTTGCATATCTCATTTCCCGCTGGAGATTGGCCTATTGACAGTTTATCTGCACTGGGTACCAACCACAATGTACACGCACTAGACATTTCCAAAAATTTCTAATATGAATCATTAAGTCTCTCTCCTAATGCTGTACAGGAGATGACAGTCCATCAGGGCACTACCAGTTTGAGAACAGAAGAGAAATCCTTTTATGACTATGACACTGATCAGTGTTCAAATGTACCATTTAAAAAAAAAAAAAAAAATCCAGACGTATTCCAGTTAAATGAAGACTGATGTTGAAGTAGCAAAAACACGCAAGAGATTCCTAAGAACCAGGCTAGATCAGGTGGATAAGTGGCAGGAGGAACAGAGAAGCAAAAAAGAGGACTTATCGATTCCTAGATCTCTGTGACTATCTGAAAGGCAAAATATCCCTTGCAAGAAAAGAAGATCTTCCCTTAATTTCCTTTAAGTACATCTTTCTAAGTTTCCTTCTTGCCAGCTTATCTCTAACAGGTCAAGGAACTTTCCCATTTGATTAGAAGAGTAAGTAGAATACACACACAAGTAGCAGGATTTAATAGTTTAAAAAGATGCACTTCGCTAATAAAAATATTCCTTTTCTGTTATACACAGGCCATATACAGTTGTCCTGGTTTCGGCTGGGATAGGGTTAAATTTCTTCCTAGTGCTGTGTTTTGGATTTAGTATGAGGAGAATGTTGATAACACACTGATGTTTTCAGTTGTTGCTAAGTGCCCTCCTAGTCCAAGGACAGCTCCCATGCCTACTGACTGAGCTAGGTACACAAGATGGGAGGGAACATAAACAGGACAGCCAGCTCAGCTGGCTAATGGGGTATTCCATACCATGTGACGTCATGCTCAGTATATGAATGGTAGGCGTGATCCAGGAAGTACTGATAGCTACCTGGTTATCGGTCAGCGCAGGTGATGAGCAATTGCATTGTGCATCACTCATTTTGTATATTTTATCATTATCATTATTATTTTCCCTTTTCTGTTCTATTAAACTGTCTTTATCTCAACCCACGAGTTTTTCTCACTCTTACCCTTCCGATTCTCTCCCTGTCCCACTGTCGGGGGGGAGGAAGGGGAGTGAGTGAGCAGCGGCGTGGTATTTGGCTTCCTGTCAGGTTAAACCACAACAACAGTATATAAAAAAAAAAAATCTATTTTCAGGATGCAATACACAAACTACAGCAAAAATAAGGATACAAATCAAATCATAGAATCATAGAATGGTTTGTGTTGGAAGGGACCTTTAAAGGTCATCTAGTCCAACCCTCCTGCAGTGAGCAGGGACATCTTCAACTAGAGCAGGTTGCTCAGAGCCCCGTCCAACCTGACCTTGAATGTTTCCAGGGATGGGGCATCTACCACCTCTCTGGGCAACCTGTTCCAGGGTTTCACCACCGTCATTGTAAAAAATTCCTTCTTTATATCTAGTCTTTATATATATAAAAATAGTATGTTACAATAAAGTAGATGAATACCTAGATATCCTTAGATCACAGCTCATAGTGATCTGTTGTCAAAATCCTGTTAAAACTACATTAAGCTAAGAATGAGTTAAGTTAAATTTAAGGGCAGTGAAAAGCAGTGCTAATAAAGAAGTGTGTTAACGTATCATCGACTTTCTTAACAGCAATACTTCAGTTCCTATTTTTGCTACAAAACCCAACAAATTTGTACAATTATATTATTAAACTATGGCACTCAGGGAAACTGAAAGACCTGAGGAAATGGCAGTAATAGCACAGTGGTTAGGTAGATGAATGTTTATCAACTGCCGAATGTTAACATGCTTACTGTGCATGTGTGAGAAACTAGAAAACTGAGAAAACTTGATTGCCCCTCAAATATAAACATCGATATGTATGTTGATTAAACAAAAGTTTAGTTGAAATAAGGAAAATGGTCCCTTGTCATGACTCCATATTTTGAAATACGTATCTTTTTTTTTGCCTTTTTAAGGATAAGATGTTAAAGAGTAGCTGGGAAATTCTGAGATATATAAAAAATATCACTCACATAGTATGATTTTAACTAAGTGCAAACAAATGAAATAAGTTGCTTTGATTTTCAGTTCTACTAATGCCACAGAAAAAGTAAATAATCTTTCAGACAAGGTGTGATACATGCTTTTATCATATGCTTCATCTTCCTCATTTACCATATAATCTTACTAATCAAAAACCAAAGTCAAGAGCATGAAAAGACAAAACAGGATTTGCAGAAGATCAACTGAATAATTACAGTTTCTACTATAGGTTGAAAACATAACTTACTTTTATTATCTAGCTGAGCCCTGTATTTACTAAATCCTTTTAGCCGTACTCTCTGGCCCAGCAGATCAAGGAACTCTTCAAAAGCTGGTCCTGCCATCTCATTGTTATACATTTCTTCCTCTGTGCTTTGGCCTGCTTTGCAGTAAAGGATACCAATCTTATGTTGAAAACTCAGCTGAAATAAACAAAAAAATTTTAAAAAAAAAAAGGAAAGAAAAAATTACAGAAGCAAAGGAAAGTCAATACTAGAACAAATATTAAGAATTAAAATATTAACACTGTTATAACTCCTGGCAGATGTTATCTGAAAGTGAAAAAATAAGTGTTCTGATTTGGGAAATGAAGTCACCACAGAAAGGAAAAAAAAAACACCAAACCAAAAAAACCCCAACAACTATCTTGAAAGAAAACTGTATTGTCACTATCCAAACACAGATAAAAGCAGTACATGAAGACTTTTGAGTTAGTTATCTATAAAAGCACACTCTACTGCATGTTATATTACGAGAACTTTAATTGGCAATTTTTGTATAACTGTCTTCTTTCTCAGATTCAAAACAAGGTGAGATTATTTTCCCTTATTTGTACTTATTTCTTATTTAAAGTGCAGAGAACAGTAATTTCTGTTATACATATTCTTTTGCCCTCCCCATAAAATCATCCATTGTTAAAAATTATTCCCCATTTTCAAAAGTATACTTCAGGCTAGAAATCAGATTGCAGTTAAATAGTTTTGTTAAACAAACTACAGTCTCAATTCTAGAACATTAAAAAGAGATAAATTACTTCTATTAAAAAAACTATAAAAACTATAAAAAGTTAAGTAAAAAAAGAGATTATTACTTCTTGAGCAGAGTGTTCTCTTGTTTTCTTAGCTTTTATGCATACTTAAGATGACAAACAGGAAACCTCCGTGTGAATGGGTTAGTCCTATTATTCTTAACTGACAACTTTTAGAGCTTCACAAACTGACAGAGACCATCAGTGACACCAGATTTCCTTAAGACATTTATTTATATTCACGACTCAAATCAGCTCCCCAGCTGTAGACTTCTCTTAATCAAACTTCAGGATTAGTGTCTAAAATGTGTGTTATGCAAGACTGTATATATTCCTGTTAGAGCAAAGGTGACAAGAACAGTCTGCTTCACCTTAGTCATATGTAACACATGGTCTGCCATGTTACGTATATTGTAAAACTCAAATCCATAGACATGCTACTGCACTGATGTTTTACCACAGCAATTTTGAGGAAAAGCTACAAGATGAGAATACTAAAAGGTCGAGTCAAGAAAACAAACATTCATGAAAGAAGAAAATGTCAAAAATATCGTTCCAGACTTCAAATAATCCTTAACCTTCTCTCTTCAATAAATGCTGAATTTCTCCGTTGTAAGTGGAGAGTTGTATATAAGGCAGTTGCCAACAGTCAATTAAAAAAAAAAAAAAACAAAAAACAAACCAAAAAAAGAAAACCACTACCCAAATCCTCATCACCTCTGGAGAAATGAAAGCTTTCGCTAAGCTTTTATTAACCTAGTCTTCTGTGTTTTCATGATGTTACTGCTTTTCTCAGCTAGTATTCTTTTTGTCTCCCATGCAATTCAAGATTTAACTTGACAGCATTCTTGGTTTAACTATTTACCTTCATACACAACCAACACACAAAAAATCCCCAAGATGTCCAAGTTAATGAAGATTTTTGAAGGTCATAAATAGAATCATTGACACTAAGAATCTCATGCCCAAAAGGTAAATATATTAAAATGAAGTAACAGAGAAATGCTAGGCTGTTAAAGTCAATAGCAAAACACTTCATAATGTCAATTGGGCCTGGAGTTCTTTTCCTACTATGAAGTTAAGCCTATCAGTGGGACAATCTCTTCTCATTTTAACAGGCCTAACTCTGTGATTTCAGCAGATCTATATTCATGGCAATGCACTCTACAGAATTTGGTCTACTGGTGTAGAAAACCTGCAGCACAACAGGAATAAGAGTAATGTATGATGGCAGCCCTCCCGCCTCTCTGGTGAGCCCCAGTCCATCCTCTCCCTTTGATAACTGCTTTTTGTAGGGGTGAGCCTTTGTGGAACATACTCTAGCAGGAGGCCATCAACCAGGGAGCAGTTAGGAACAGGGAACAGGCTTAGTAAGGACAGGAACGAGGAATGGTGCTGCAATAAATTTTCACCTGGGCAGCACAGAACACAAAAGAATTAGGAGCTGTGCCAAAGTTTGATGTGGAATGGGTGGGATGACCACCTGAAACAAAAGGAGATTCTGGGTTATGGATGCACTGTAGGAGCTGCCTGAGTCAGACCGCTGAACTCTGGAGCAGGGCAGAGTTATGATACCAGCTTGCTCTTGTCATTTCCCTTTGACTGGCATTAGATACTATCCACCCAGAGTGCTTCCTTGTTTGATCCCCACTTTAAAGGACTGCCTGGAGAGAGTTAGGTATTTAACAAAAGATTCCAGGTTGCACACTGGTGACTATTGTATTCAGTGGAAAGCTAGCATGAACATTTCATGGAGAAAACTGGAAGAGAACCAGTCATATAAACCTTAGATTACAGGAAGCAGTGCTGTTAACTTGACACTTCCCAGCAGAGACTTAAAATGATTGTGAGCGCACTGCCACCTCTATCCCAGCTCTGTGTCAAATAGTTTAGCTTAAACCACAGGGAATTTAAGTTAATTTCCTTGACTTCACACTAGAATTGAGGAGCGGAGAAGTTAAATGCTAACTGACCTACCAACAGTAAGGGCAAGAACTAACAGTAAAGCAGCACTTGGGCAAAATACTCAGTCTAGAAATATGCAGTCACACTCCTTCATTCTTTTTGAGGACACCAGTCATTCCTGAATTTGTTCACGAATATCAATATAATTCCAAACAGCAGTGAAGTATACCGCTATCTTCCAAAACAACCTACCATGTCATGGTTTAACATTGACCTAGGAGACACTGAAGATGATGATCTGAAACCCCCCAGCCCAAGGAAGGAACTAATCCTGGGTTTTCACTTCACGGACAAGTACTGTAAACACTAGGCAATTATGTATAAATTTGATTCTACCTATACCACTATTCCTAAACAAAGCAGCAGCTGCAAGCTCCTTTGCAGTAATCTGAACCTCCTACCCGTGTGGTAGGAGCACTCACGACTATGAAATTAGTAGACTTAAGCAAAACAACTCTCATGCCAAGATCATGGGGACTCTGCACAACCAGAAATCGAGGTACCTTTAGAATGTCAATGCCTAAGAAAGAAGTAACTAAATGAGCTTTGGCAGGATCTTCTTATGTGGCACATTTAACTGGCATGAAAAACTATCAGAATATTTAAAACTGATAAAGTTTGCCAGTTTTGAAACGGTACTGCATGCTTACTCAAGTCTTTTTAAGTAAATAATTGCAGACATGGTTCTGATTTCATGATTTCTAAATTAGAAATTTTACATTTAATGTAACACTGAGAACAATTTAATAATGTGACATCAGAAAATAATTTCTAAACCTATTTAGCTACTTGGGTATATGATATGTATTAAAGGCGCATAGCAGTCCTTCCTGACTCAAAATGACTATGTTCTAGTCAGAATCATCACTACTGAATCTTGGCATCTTGTCATCTTCTTGTACAGTACAGATTCTTTATCATGTAACAACAACTTGTTGACTTTCATTATGTGAAGATTTTAGAGTTGTTCTGGCAAGGAACCTCAAGAGATTAGACACTCAATAGCCACTAAATATCACTGCAATTAAAGCTCCTAATTTCATTGGGCTTTTTGTAAACTTCAGCCTTTGGCCTAGAGATAAGTGAACATTCCCAGAAGGATGTGAAGAGAACCAAAAAGCATATATACAATAAACAACCATTAGCAGAAATGGGGAGGGGGAACTAGAGGGAGGTAAAAAAAAATTAAATAAAATCCTGTCCAGGTTATGGATAAAGAGTTGACTTTTCTTGTTAATTTACAGCCAAATCTAATGCTGATCATCATATGCCAGAATAAATTGGGAAAATGCAGATTCTTTATTCATATACTCAAATTAGGTCAACCATCCAATTTACTTCTACTTTCTACTGTTATTTTAGAGACAAAGTTTTAGCCACATGTTCCCTCCATAATCCATACTAGATTTCACTGAAAACTATGAAACAGGTAGAAAATGAAATCAAAACACTGAAACAGTCTTCAGACTGCTGAGGAACTATGCAAACATTTAATACACCGTTATGCAAAATGAATATTATTCTGGTGACAGTATTAATCCTCTAGAACATGATTCATATTTTTAAATTCATGACGCTTCATCCAGTCATCACCTTCAGCTACAAGCATAACTCTCTTTATATTTGCTTGATTAATAAACTGAAAGCATCCAGTACATAAGAGGATTAAAAGTACAAATGGATCTCATGCCAGTTCTATGCACAGCTTTCTATGTTCAAGTAATTATCTCATAATAAGCAGCACATAAGACACATTAATATTACATTTTGCCTGGTGTCAGCCCATTTCACAATAGGATTGAATTTTCAGAATTGATCACCCAAAATAAAAAGAAGTGCTATGCACTGCTATCTCTCAAAATTAGGAGTTGACGATTAAAGAATTACTTTGGTCAGTTCAATGGACAATCTCCGTTTCCAATTTTTGGGAAATACTTTTAGTGAGTTTGGGAAATATTCAGGTCAGGTCAAATAAAGTAGTACTCTATTCTGCCTAGAACATACTGCCCCTCTGAGCAGTGAATATTATTTATTAGATTAACCTAAACTCACTCTGGAGCTCAAACAGGAAAGACAGAGAGCAACAGTACATCAGGAACTCTTAGATTCAGAACTGAGTGCTTCTGATTTCTCTTTATTGTTTTATCAGAAGAACTGACAAACACAGGAAAAGATAAGGACATTTGGCAAAATGAATTTTCAATTAAAAGTCCTCCTCAAAGACTACAGTGAACAAAAGTAGTAAAATTTACACAGAAAACTAGCTTAACAATCCACCCAAAAAAGCAGTTCTCTTCCTCTGTCTACATTTACTTGGTTTTGAGCAATTGCTACAGCCACAAGAGAAGACAGAAGAATTCTGGTAGACACCACCAATGTTAGACACAATCACTATATTTGAAACTGAATTACCATTAAAAAATTAATTATACCGCCATCATAATCAACTGGATCCATCAGCTGGTTCAACTTCAACAGATAGATACTGACTTCTGTCTAGAAAGTGCAATCTTCACTTTAAATGAACATCTTTTAAAAACACAGTTTTAAAAATTGATTTAAAAGCCATCACAAGCCTGCCCTTCACAAAATATTCAGAAGCAACAAATTTAATCACTAGCTTTGAATGAAGCAGATTCACTTTATTGAATCCAATAAGCCTCACCATTTTCTCTCCAAATTTAAGCCATATGAATATTCCATTGCCATGCAATTAATTCATTAGTCTCAATCACAGACGCATTCTATTCTAGTAAGACCAATGCAAGTTAATCAGAAAACGTTATTGTAAAAAACAACTCAAAATTTTAGGTGTAGAGACTTAATATGTTATATCATTTTGCCTCCTTATCTATACACAATATTAATAAAATGTTAGATGTATTTTCATTTGCATTCAGCTTTGTACACATTAAAGTGCAAATACAGATTGTGAAAATCACTTCTTACCAATATTAAAAGTTTAGTTATAGTCTTTCTCTCACTCACTCATCTAAAGAGAATCTCCATAGACCAATAATTTTTTTCCTAAGTTGCAACGTATTTTAAAAATAATTTGCTTATAAAAGCAAACCTCATTTTGTAAATGAAAATACACAAGTATCTCCAAAACCAAGAAAGTGAATGGTTTGCATTACAGATCCATGGTTATTAACATTGCCTACAAAATACTTAAGATAATTTTTTTTTTCTTAAACGAATAGTCTTTAAAGAAAAGTCGTATGCTACATACCCCTTGTTCATCCAGTTTAAGCAGCTGTTCAGGTACTTTGGGTGAGTTGGAAGCCTGCCTCAGGCACTGAATGCTCAGCTCTGGTATTACATACTCTAGTACCTCTTTGAGAGGCAGACCTCTTGCTGTGCCATGCCGAGCAGTGGATGGTATAGCATCTTCTAAAATTGCTCCTCTAAGTGTAGTAAGCTGCAGTAAAGGTAAAACACACAAAACATATTTAGTTCTAATACTAAAATAACTTTCAAATGTATAAACTTCAGGTTTTAGCAAAAGCATGGAAGAAAGAATGGGAAGAAAAAGATCCCTATTTTTAATTTTTTTTAACCAGTAAACAGATTACTAAATAACTTTTAAACAGGAGACAGGCTCTTACTGTCCCAGTGACAAATATGTTTTTTGTGTAAAGAAATTCACTGATAATGTTGTTAACTTATTCTAATTCCTAAGACTATTGCTTTTTTGGAAAAAAATATTTAAAACACCAGGAAAACTAAAAATTGTTAATTTTAATGCCATACTACCC
Organism: Fulmarus glacialis; assembly: GCF_000690835.1. Lineage (NCBI taxonomy): Eukaryota > Metazoa > Chordata > Aves > Procellariiformes > Procellariidae > Fulmarus > Fulmarus glacialis. The sequence goes on along the minus strand of NW_009195998.1, from coordinate 29,351 downwards.
TAGCAGACTCAGTAGTTGAATGTAAGGTTGGACAGCTTGAGGTAAGCCACAGCTAATAGCACCTTCATTTAACCCATGCACCTATTTTTTCAATCATGCTGCTTTACTTTCATCGTATTTGGCAAAAAGAGAGTCATTTCTTAGAAGTGAGTCAGCTGAATCACCTCTCCACACATACATATAGAGACACCCCTTTTTTTGCAATAAAAGAAAAACCTAGCCTAATAAAAAAAAAAATTATATATATCTGTTTCTATATCTGTTTGTAAAAGCACATGAGCCCAGAGATATCAGGAGGTCTAGCTAACACTTATCTATGTCCTAATCACAATAAAAAGCAAGGATTATGAAAATTTATAGTTGCTTGCTACAATAACAACACTCTGTATTTTCATACAAATCAAAGCTAGTTGCTGTGATAAAGAAGAAATTAGTTTGCAAGAGATACTAATTCGCTTGAAATCGAAGTTATGAGACGTGTCCTTCCACATCGATCACAAGTGAGCTATTCTTCTCAATAAAACAATTATTTTTATCAACATATTAATATTCCTTCCACAAATCATGTATGTAGAAGTATATAAAAACATCTCACAGAAAAAAGCTCTAAGAAAGTATTTTGAAACAAAACACAAAAATACAAGTAAGTCATAGTACTAGCTTTCATATTTTTTTTTTCTACATTTCTTAATCTTTTATTTCTATTCATTAGAAACTTAACATCAAACAGCTTGATCCAAAGTTATCTTCAGCTTTGTTCTTATAATCTGTTCCCTTGCTTGTCCCTTGCAGATCCCCTTAGCCAACTTACCTCCTTTTCAGTGCCCGCTCAAAAAGAGTCAAAATTTTACACAGTACAGAAGAGGAAAACTTTGTTCCAGGAGCAATTACATTTACTAACAGTACAAGAAACATCCCTTTCCCATGAACAGATTTACTTTCAAAGTCAGCAAGATATCCACAGACAAACAACTAGTATCCTAAGCTCTAAGTTAACTTTCCGCTCCTTTGCAGAATTACTGAAGAAAACTTACCTCACTTGTCCTGAAAACTATACGATAGTTGAACTGAGATCCTTCTTTCTCCTTGGCATCTTCAACCTTCTCCCTCCGGATGCTGACTGCTACAGGTCCAAGATTTTCATCTATTCCAAAGTAGTTCTGATGCTCTTTTGCATGAGAGAATGAAGAGAGAAGAGAATAATGAAGTATGAGTCTCATAGAAAATGTTCATCAAATCTGATTAAAAATTTCTGCAGCAAGAAAAAAAATACTATTTTTAATTGAGCTATGAGATCTGTAAATACACTGGCTTGTGATCTTCTGGACTGCTAAGTACATAAATCACAAAATGCTGATTTTGATGAGTGGAATGATCACTCATATCACACAACTCAAATTACTGCAACTGCTGCTACTATGAAATAATTTTTTGTAATTTTTGTTACTATGAATTTAATCATTTTGCTTGATGCTGTAAGAAACTACTTTGGAGAAACTATATCCACATAAAGTCTTCAACAAAAGCTAACAGTCTTCAAACAAATAAGGTGCTATGTAGCTTCCTTCATTTCATTTAATTTATTCTTATTCTTATTTAAAGCTTTACATTCATTCAACGCAGCAACTCAGTTTTAACAAGTGAAAACTGAGGCTAGCAACTCTTCAATCTTTGATGAATAGTTAAATTCATCCTTGAGCCAACTGCCCCAGTCTGGGAGAGTAAAGCACTACCAACAGAAGAGGAAGATCAAGTTAGAGACCTTTTAAGCAGACTAGACACACTGAAGTCCATGGGACCAAACAGGATACATGTTGAAGGAACTAGTCAGTGTCGCTGTAAGGCCTTTGAAAGGTCATAATGAGCGGTTACACTCATTTTTAAAAAGGGCAAGAAAGAAGGTCTGGGAAGCTATAGACTAGTCACCATAAACCTTAGTTCCCAGGGAGATTAAGGAACAAATTCCCATGGAAGACTTTTCCAGGCACATGAAGGACAAAAAGATGCTTGGAAACTGCCTGCATAGATTTACCAAATGCAAATCATGCATGACCAACCCAGTTGCTTTTTACAGTGAGATGACTGGCTTTATGGATGAGGAAGGAGCAATGAATGTCACCTACTTGTACTTTAGCAATGCTTTTTACACAGTCTCCCATACTATCCGTGTAGCTAGACTGAAAAGACATGGTTTAGACATGCAAATTACAAGGTGGACATAAACTGGCTGGACAGCTGGCCTCAAAGGACTGTGATCAGTAATACAAATTCCAATTAGTGGCCAGTTACTAAAAGGTTTATCAAAAGTTGTTAGTGGAGCTGTTACTGTTTAATATTTTTTTAAATTATCTAAATGATGGAATGGAATGCATCCTCAGCAAGTTCATGTACATGACCAAGCTCAAGGAGAACATTCATGTATTGGAGGTTAGGGCTGTAGTTGGGTGCAACAGATAAAGGGTAATAACCGGCAGGCTTTAACAAATGAGGAACATGCACATAGGGCAGATACTGAAATGCATAAACCTTGCAGTATTTTACAAAAGCGGGCAAAGGAGGTTAACTAATCCACACAAGTAGAGAGTCCTATAGCTGTAGGGTCTCTGTGCTTCACTGGCCGCTCTCCCCTTCCCCTGGAGGCAGCTGCTGCTGAGATGGGATAGCTGAGCTGCATGTGAAGCAACTCCTAAACCACTGAAGTTTTCAACCTGACATGTTAAAACCAACTCTCCCTTTGATGATCTGAAAAAACGGATCGACAAAAACCTTATGAAGGCCAACATAGACCTATATCTAGAGCAGAACAAGCTCATACAACAGCACAGGCTAGGGACTAACTGCCTCAGCAGCAGCTCTGTGGAAAAGCAGTGCAGACCCCGGTGAGCAACAGGCGGCACAGCAGCCAGCAGAACCCCCTGGCAGAGATGAAGGCTAACCACACTCTGGGCTGCACTAGCAAGAGCATACCAGCAGGTCAGGAGAAGATATTATGTCTCTGTTTGGCACTTGTGAGGCCACATAAGGAGTAGCGTCCAATTTTGGACAGAGTGGAACAGACAGCAGACAACTTCCAAGACAATTAGAGGGCTGGAGCATATACCAGATGAGGAGAGGCTGAAGGAGATGGGCTTGTGCAGCCTGGAGAAGAGCAGGTTAAGGGGGGAAATAATTGCAGGATCCCACTAGCTGATGGGAGGTTATAGAGAAGGGAGAACCAGACCCTTCTCCGAGGTGCAGAGAGAAAGGACAAGATGCAACCATCACAAGATGCAGCCCCTCATTGAGGGAAATCAAACACAGGAACAGGTTGCCAAGAGAGTTTGTGAAATCTCCATCCTTAGGCATGGTTGAAAGCTAAAGGGACAGCTGAAGGGGAATAGGTTCTGAGCAACCTATTCAGAACCTACCTTTAAAGGCAGCTTTAAACAGGGAATTAGACTGGATGACCTCCAGAAATGTCTTCCAATCCATTTTATGCTATAATTCCATATTTTAAATAGCAATGAATTAATAGACTAATTTCTCCTTTTCAGATTGTCTGGATTAAAAAACATGTTGCTAGCATTTTTGAGCTAGTTTGATACATTGTATTTAAAAAAAAAAAGTATTTATAGAAATATGTAAGGAAGTTTTTGCAAAATATCTTTCACTGAGAAGTCATCCATACTCTCAGAATGGATACAAAAAGATAGTTATCTCTACATAAATGACAGCCTTATTTGTCAAATCAAGTTTAAATTAAGTTTCCAGTAGCCTTTCAAAAATCTATCTATAAAGTATGTTGGTGGTTACAGTCCATCTCCCAGTGGAGAAAAAATGAGTAGCAGCACATTATAACTAGCATCCTTTTTTTGGAAGGAACACCTGGGATCAAAGGGGCACAGACATTAAATTATTCGCTCATGCTCACCAACTGCATTCCTTCCCCAGCCTGAGCATTCTACCTGCATGGATAAATTATACCTCTTGGATTTCCCAATGTCAAATTAAAACTTTGAGCCTTAACAGGCAAATTTATCAAATGGAATAGGATTTTACAGACCCGAGAGAGAAAGAGAGAGAGATATTCAGAGGCCAAACACTTTCAACAACACAAAAACTCCCCACAGCTGCATATTCAGGCTTTGACAAAAGGTAGGGTTTCTATAGCCTTTCATTTTCATGTAAATCTAGAAAAGGGTATTACATAGTTACTAGATTTCTTGGCTGCAGTATTACTGAGCAGAAAAATGCAAGCTTGACAGATATCTGCTTATTTCTTGTACAATATGAAAGACACAAAACCAAAGACGTTATTTATGTACATTAAAAATAAAATAGATAAAATAGTTTCAAAAATGGGAATTAAAGAAGCTGCAGTAAATTAAAGAATAGCATGGCTACTGATATTCTGGGATTTAGAGAAAATCTTTTACATTCAAAGCACTTTTTTTTTCAAATCTCATAAAGTACAAACTCATTAAGCTCATATAAAAGTATTTATGTTGATTTAAAAGTATCGACTGGAGAGAAGAGAAGAAAATAAGTGCTATTTTCTAGCTGTTTAAAGAGAGGCGGTAAAGTATTCCTCATTTTTTTACTTCTTCATTTTGAAATAATTGTTAACTTTTCTTCTAATACAAAAGCCTTACTTATACAAAACTGAATTAATACCAAAAGCTTGCTAAGCCTGTACATTTCTTCTAGGACATTTTTTCAGTTTGATATCAGCAGATAGATACAATAACATATTAAGAAATGGGTGCAAGAATCCCTCAAAGGAAAAACATGGTAGTAATAGTCAAGTCTCAAGGTATTACGAGGATAATTGCACAGGGGGAAAAGGACAAATCAATGATAATAAAAGCATATTTCAATTATCCTTTTTAAAAATCAACATAGCTTTTTTCTCCTTCTCATCCCTTTTTATCCCACAAAAATATAGTTCACTAAAGGACACCATTAATAAATCAAAACCATGAGATAAAATAAAATATTCTAGCTTTTACAAACCTTATCTGAAAACTGAAGATATTTTCCATAAACATTAACATATTTTACATCAGTCGTGTTGGATTTGATTTTAACAATAGTTACAAAGCTTATAAATATGCAGTATAAAACTACAGCTCATTTCAGAAGACACTGAATTCAAAATTTCTCATTTCTTGAAAGGGAATGGAATAATTAATGATACACATGCCAGGGTGTTTCTTCCATGCATCTTAAAACAGAAATAAAACTTGTACGCTGACAAGTGCCAATTATAAAACTGTGAACTAAATCAAATATTCAGAAAGTTATTTCTTTTTCATAGATATCTTGTTAAAGGCAAAGAAAATAGGTGGCATTACATATGTCTCTATATACAAGTTACTACTGTTTGCTAAATTTTTATTTCATCCTTCCACAATTATTTTGCTAAATTCAACTGTGCTATTAAATCTACAATTCAATGAACAATCAGCTAGGAGAGCTCACTGTCATGAAATAGCACCAAGTAAGATTCAGTATGCATATAAATGTCACTTTTTCTTGGGAGATCAGCACAGGTATGGGAGATCAGCATAGCAGCAAGACATCTTGATGCCCAAGGCAAAATGCCTGTTTTATTTCCTCTATCCACAATAAACTTTGCTTAGGTGAGAACTGTGTTCAGCTGGAAGTAATCTGGAGATTCTTTACATGCTTGATCCCTTGAGATAATAGGTATGGAAAATTAAGTTTTCAGTTCATCAACATGTTTGCCCTGACTTACTATCTGTCTCATAAGACTCATCCAATACAGATTTCTCTCATGTAGCTTCGTTACAGTTCTATAGAAAGATAACGTGGAACAGGGCATGGCTTACATATTACTGTAAATTTGAGAGGGTAACGATTTATTACTGGATATTAAATGCATCACATCATATTTACTTTTGAAGAACTCTAACTACAGAACAATCAGTAACAAGGAAAACACAATTCAAGTTTCCTGGTATTATACTATGTGGGATAAAACTCTAGATACTATTTCTTAACTTTTTAATACTATATTAATATAAACATATTTTACTTTTAGTCAAGAGATCATATATACATAATACCAGAACAAAAGTTAATTAAACTGTAACACCTCTCCTATGAAGAAAGGCTGAGAGAGTTGGGGTTATTCAGCCCGGAGAAGAGAAGGCTTCGGGGAGATCTTATTGCAGCCTTTCAGTACTTAAAGGAGGCTTATAAGAACGACGGGGACATACTTTTTAGCAGGGCCTGTTGCGACAGGACAAGGGGGAATGGTTTTAAACTAAAAGAGGGTAGATTTAGACTAGATATAAGGAAGAAATTTTTTACAATGAGGGTGGTAAAACACTGGAACAGGTTGCCCAGAGAGGTGGCAGAGGTGCCATGCCTGGCAACATTCAAGGCCAGGTTGGTCGGGGCTCTGAGCAACCTGCTCTAGTTGAAGATGTCCCTGCTCACTGCAGGGGGGTTGGACTAGATGACCTTTAAAGGTCCCTTCCAATCCAAACTATTCTATGATTCTATAAAACTAACTACATTTGCATCAGCTTTCCAGAAAGGTCAGTAGGTTTGTTTATAGTATATTATTTAAAGTGTTTTTGAGTACTCTTTCTATTTTCTGTTTTTAATCTCTCTGACAAGATTTTTCTTCATGAAAAATGTTCAGCCCTTCAGAACCTGTAACTCATCCATGATAAACTCATTTCACAAACAAGTCCTCTTTCACTTGGCTTAATCCTTGACTTTTTTTTTCTTACTATCCTGCCACCACATTTGTCCATTGACAATCTTCCTTTCATTTCCATCTATGACAATCCTTCTTTCTCTCTGTCCCTCAAAAAATATGCCACCCTTTTGTTACAAATGTCCCTTCATTATCTTCCACTCTGACTCCCTTAACACTTTTTGATCCTTTACAACCTAGCTTAAAAGCCATTTTGAACCTCTGAGTTTACTTCCCATTCCTTGCTTAGCTCTGGGTCTTTTTCCTCCTCTTCCATGAGAGATCCAGCTCCTTTTCTTCCTTGCCTTTTAAATACAGTGTTTTTACAGCCAATATGTTCTAGGTGTCTACTGTATTGTGAAAACAAGCACTGTACTGGATCCTCTTTTGAGTCCCTTGTAAAGTGTCACAGGAGGAAGGAGTACAGTACAGTGCTTATTTCCTGCTGTTGAAATATAGCTAGAAAGCAGAGGAAGTATGATTTCAGGAAGACTTGGGCATTAACAAACAGTCTTTTAAGGACTTTTCTTTTAACAGCAAAAAGACTGAGTTGTAATTCGTAATACAGAAAGGACACAGGTATTTTGGGGTTCTCCCCACAAAAACAGAGATTTCACACACATTGCACAATGCAGTACTGAATACAGACAGCCAAACTAGATAATAAAGCGGAAACAGTTTATCTGAATAACGATTCAAACCAAGATAATTACTCTGCTGCAAAGAGTACCCTGGCACTTTGCAGTGTGAACATATCCTAAAAGAATAGGGTAAAAGGCTAGGAAAAAGGCATAAAACAACCTTCTTTAAGCTGACAAACTAAATAACATCAGAAGCTCTCTGTTTAAGGAGTGTGTATATGCACATAGAGTACGAAAGACCCTAGCCAAGAGGCACTTGACGACAGCAGAATCTAGAAGAAGGGAGTCAGAAACCTCAATAATAACACCTTCTCTTTTGGAGGCACCTTTTAGGAAAGGATGATTTCCACTCTGGGTATCAGTATTTCCAATGCATTTACTGGATATAAATGTCTTCTTTTCCTCCTGCCCACCAAGAAAGTTTGGTTCAGAGAAGTTAGTTTACGTACTAATTTAAATGACCTCACACTTAGTGAACTTACACAAGTATTGCATAACTTTATACATAACCCACTGGTTGTTGAATATCCCTCTGGGAGAGTAAGAATAACAGGCTTAATTTTAGTAAAGAGTTTCAGGATGCCCTGTAATACTTACGTCTTTCTATAGAGAAGAAGAAGGAAAAAAAAAAATCTTTACTAAGCAACTTAAATCTAATGCATGAATATCTCAGAACAGTTGCATTATAAAAACTTACCTTTTCCATAGAAGAACTTGCGGTAATAGTATGCTCCAAGATCAATGTGTTCTATGATGTAACGCTTCACTTTCTCTCTGTGAATGGACTGGTTTTCTCTTGGTACTTCTAGTACTGAAACACCAGCATTTGTGCAATGGGAACTCAGAGAGGACTCAAAAGAACAACTTTCACCTGAAGAAAAGGATGCTGAATTTGCCCTAGAAAGTGCAATCCGTCTATCTCCTTCCCCACCAGTTTCATTCCTGAAGTAAGGGCAACTCAATACTAAATCATTGCTTTTCCCATCACCCTCATCAGCATCTAAATTCTCTTTTGAATTGAGGTCCTCTTTGCTTCCCAAAGGAGATTCACAGTTTCCTGTTTGGCCTGCTGGCATCTGAGTTTGTGATGCAGCTGAAGCCCCAGTGGTTATATTTTTTCTTTTTCCTACATTTACTCTGGTAGCCATTGCTTCATTTATGTTAAACAAAATGCTCTGAACATCATAATGTGCAAAACATTTCTGACAGTTCCAAGAACGAACATTTCTGTCAAGTCTATCATCCAGATCAGGCAAAAACTTAAAAGTTTCATGCTCACTTTTAACTGTTCGCAATTTTCTAAATAGAGATGTTTCTACTGCTTCTGATTTTAGTCTCCTCTTGAAAGATTTCTCCCTGTCTCGACCAATAAGTAGGGCACTATCCATATAATCCAAGCCAGAAATCCTGACAAATTCTCCCCTGGAAATCTGTGCAGCAGCATGTAGACTTGGAGAAACTGCAGGATCACAGTGGAAAAACTCAGAAAATCCAAATGGAGCAAGAGTTTTATGTTCAAAATTTTCCACTCGGTATCCTCTTAGCATTGCAAAGAAATTTTCTCCAGACAAGCCTTGTCTATCAATTGAAGAGGTACTGCCATATTCTCTATGAAGAGCTGCTCCAGTATTTGGGTTAACAGCATTCTGGTCTAACACATCTTCAGCATCAATATCACTTATTGTCACATCACTGTTGCTTCTTTGCCTTATGGGATGAAGTCCCCTTTGAGGGGAATGAACAAAAAGATCTCCAATCGAATATTTTCCCTCCGTAAATTCCAATTCTAGCTCTTCTTGTTGTCCATCACTTTGGTCATTTTGTCCATTTGGAAGTACTGAGCCAACACTTTCATAACTGGTTGGAGGTCTGTTTTCCCAAGCAGCTTTACTCAGCTCTTTAGAGCAATCCTTTTTAGGAGGCCATTCAGATACCCTTGCTCGAACTCCCATTTTAGGCACAGCTGGTGTACCATTTGTTTGATTATTTTCAGGTTTGCTAGATGCATTTGAAGATACAGGAGGACCCATGCTACCATTCAAAGCTTTAAGTTTTCTAGCAAAATAATCATCAGATTGCATGCTTCTTGAAGACTCCCTGAACTTTGAGGAAGTTCTGCTAACTTTGTGCTTATCTTCTTGCAAAGACCTTTGATCACTCATGTCCAGTCAGTGGGAGGGGAACCACTACTATTGCATAAATTTACTGTTACTTTTGTTATTACATTGTCTTTTATGAGCCAATAAACTGCAATATAAAAATACAGTTACAGTCTTCCCAGAAGTGCAAGCAGAAACCTCAGTGTACCATTTTTGTACAACTTCTCTCAGGAGAGCAATCTTAAAAGATTTCCTTCAATTCAGACGCATTCAGTTCGATATTAATCCAGACAAATTTCTTTTATCTGTTCATAAAAAAAGAAAAGAAAGTGTATTAAAATGTTTATAGTCAATAACAGTAAGCTTCCAATGTTGTTTCCCCATGAAACTGGAACTAATGAGACTTGCTTTGTATGGTTTTCTATCCTCTGCCTCCTTAAAACCCAATAAATGCAATAATCCCAGTTTCCCCTACAATGCCCACACGATACGAGCAGTTTGAACCCGCATGTCTCTCATGGGCTAACCAGTACACGCACACTGTATAGCAGACCAGGTTCTACCAAGCAGAATAGCCACATACAATTCTCTGTGTCTCCTTCAATGCTCACAGCAACTTAGATGCCTATTCTCTGTCTAATCACTGGGTTTTTTACATAACATGAAAGAACATAGCCATCTCTAAGATACCTTGTTCAAGTTTGTTTGAAACTGGCTAATACACACAAGGAGTTACTGGGGCAAGACTGGTAGAAAATGTAAGCAAAATATATGAAACAGATAGGACCTTAGGCAAAGAAAAGTGTTTTATCCCATTTAAAAGAACATTTTAAAGTTAAGTAATCTCTCCACTATGATTAATTCAGTGAATAAATGTATTTCACTTTTTTCCCCCCTCTCTCTCCCCAAAGGGAGATTTACTTACATTCCTTTATTTGGAGTATAAACTATTACTTAGCTGTGTAAAACAGTTATAGTTGTTTCTGTTACATTATATTCCTCTAGTTGGAAGCCTAGACTGTTAACTCAGTTACTGTGCTAAAGAACACATCTGCTGTCTTCCACAAATAAGAAAAGATAGTAGCCCTATTGATAAGCATTACTTTGCCTACAAAATTGGAATTGTCAGGATATAAAAGTATTCTTCAATGGCTTTAATGGTCTTAAGAATGACCATGACTCATGCTGTGAAGACTCCTTTGCAGGCAGAGCCCATCCTTTAACCCATTGCGTAAAACCAGACTAAAATAAGAGACAAGATAGCATGTTATGCACTTTCTTTTCAGCTTTTGTTCCTTGAACAAAAATACCAACATAATAATGTTTTAAGATGCTGCAAATAAGCATAATATGCATTTACCAGAGTTTAAAAAAAAGGTCAGGTCAAATTAGCATGGAATATGAATTCTCCCTTTATTTCAGTGAAGATATGAGGTGGTAAGAGGAGCTCAGAAGATAAGTGGTTTTTTCCCCTGCATTTAATGCCATAAAAATT
>NW_009195998.1:3966-18376 GCF_000690835.1 Fulmarus glacialis | reverse complement strand
GGGGGGCAAAGAAATAATATACATTAAAACTTGACAGATTATTTTTTCTGTTTGTCAGAAATCAACATGAAGTTATATTTGATACAGCAAACTTTAGGACTTTTCTACTAAAATGGGTTAATAAACTCAAGTTAGATTTACAGTAGCATCATGATTGACATGGTTTCTATGTGACTTTTACTAGGAATGGGTAACAATAACAATATAACATTGCAGCTTACTTTCATTACATACGAATTCCTCAGGACTCCTGTTTGATGGCCAATAATGTCAATGAAAACAAGGGTTTTGGTTCCTTACAGGAGTCCAAAAGATTGTTTAAACAACTGCCGTGTTCAGAGAAACAGTATTTCAAAAGTAGCCTGTAGGATTTTTAAACATTGACTTATGAAAATACAACACAAAAAGGAAAATATCAGTCATAGAATGGTTTGGGTTGGAAGGCACCTTAAAGATCATCTTGTTCCAACCTCCCTGCCACGGGCAGGAACACCTTCTACTAGATCAGGTTCCTTGACCTTCTTTTGATGCAGCCCAGGATGCAATTGGCTTTCTGGGCTGCAAGTACACATGGCCGGGTCATATTCAGTTTTTCATCCACCAATATCCCCAAGTCTTTCTCTGTAGGGCTGCTCTCAGATATATCAATATACTTAATATTTTTGGGGCACAAGTAATATTACAAAGGTGAAATACAAGAAAACTTCTGTGGGATACACATTAACATGAATAGCTGAGAGCTTTTTTGTCATCTCTTGGAGTGTTCTTTATACAACCATAGAAGTGTGAGAAACCTTTGCCAAATAAAAACACTGAAGGAAAATGAAACTTTTCTGTTTCTGCAAGAATATAAAATAGTGAGAACACAGAAAGGTCAATTTCACGTATCGGGAAAGATATTTAACTTCTTATTGAAGATTGATTCAATTTTGTTTGAAATTATGGTGAATTACTCCTTCTAGCCTTCTCGCCTTTTCCTACATAAAAACCATTCATAGAAGTCATTAGTATATGCGTTTTTTTAAAACCAAAAATAATCTCTTACAAAATGGGAAAATACATACAAGGTCAGACAAGGCTATCCTGCAAAAATTCCATTCTCTTCTTCCCCTGTCATAAGCATTTGTGCAAAAGTAGTGAATTGGACCAGGAACATAATCCAGGTTGAAATTAAATTGGGGATGAGGTGGTGGGAGGCAGAAGGAGGGAGAAACAGAAAAGAGTAAAGAAAAAAAAAAAAAACAAAAAAAAAAAAAACAAATGCACACTACCACCCCATTTATTTCCAATCCAAATCCACAATGTGATTTACCATTTGGCCTCACAAACAGCTGTATTTGTGGAAGGCAGGAGAGAGCCTGAAGGCCACAGGAAAGCAAGACTTTTTTTTTTTTGGTGGTGTTGGCTTAAATACTTGATGAAGTATGGCCTGAGTATTTTAAAACAAAGGTACATTACAAAAGGTAGTATTTAGAGAGAATTATTTTTCTTTACAATGTAAAGCTGGTGTGACAGAAGAGCAAAGAAATGCCTGGTTTGGAACTGTAGACTGACATTTTGTTGGAAATATTAAATATTTGCAGATGTGATGCAGTATATTTAAGGTATATTAGTAAATTTTTTTTTTAAATATTTTTTCTAAATTTTGGCCTAATTGACAAAATCTACCTGTTTTTACTATAAATGACCATTCCCGTGAATTCCTGTTAACTCAGTACAATAGCACATTTTGGTTGACAGCTGACCTATGCTGATGGACAGCACTATATTCTCCTGTATTTGTTGTTCTTTAAGGTTTTTCTGTCTCCATAGTAAGAATTTAGCAGCTCACAAACATTCCCCTATAGATGTTGGTACTATTTATTATAAACCGCTTTTGTTTGCTGAATTTAATAAACTATTACTTCCACAAAGAATATTGTCAATATGATCATGAGTACCCTTCTCTTCAGACCTGTACAGTGCCTTTGGTCAAGTTCTTCACTTCTCTCCTCTCTCTTTTCGTCTCATCCTAGCATTCAGGAATGAAATCACCAACAGATACGGTCAGAAAAGAAAAGCTGGATGCCTACCCTGCTGTTGTGCTCCTGCCAACCCTTCCCACTAAGGCTGCTGGATGTTATGCAAATAACTTAAGTTGCTTCCACACAGCTACAAAGACTTCCTTCTGAGCTCAATACAGCAGCTGGTTTGTTAGCCACAGTTACAGTTCTTTAACATGGAATGATTCCAAGTTTCCTGGGGACCTGGATACATGCCCACAAATGTTCCTGTGCCAGTAGCAGAGCAATGAATAAGAACTGTACTATTGGACTATCCTGTCAAAAGAAGGCTGTTTGGTAACGCTGCCTCATGTCAGCCTTGATAGATGGAAATGAATTATTTAAGAAGTCTTTCTGTGATCATTTTGTTGCTCAAGACTTTGGAAATCTGCCCCTATTATTATGTAATGTTATCATCCTAAAAAGAATGCATAATTTGGATGAAAGCATTAATCTCTACTATTTATCAAGATGACAATTCTATAAACCATGACTCTCAAGCTTACTAATCTTAAAAAATGGGAAGTGCAATTTGATAAAATAAGAGTATAGGCAGGAATAATATGCCAAAAGTTGAAGATCAGACATTTAATTTGCATTCAATTGATTCTACACAGCATTTTCTGTGTGCTCAGAGTCTGATTAGTTTCCACTCTTCAAAGAAGCACATAGTAGGGTAGTAGTGTATGTTATATGCCAGTATAGCAGAGTAGCAGTTACACAATGGCTACTTTATGGGAATCCACAGTCTGCAAGAAAATTCTGCCTTGAGGCTCATACTTTTAAGTGCAATGAAAAAGAACAGTGCAAAGGAGAAATGAACGTTTCGTAAGCTGCCTGTATTTTCACAAGTTCTGGACCAGATAACTCACCGAACAAATCTATCACAAGGTATCATTTCCTAAAATGAAAGTTGCCACTAGGAAAAAAGGTAATTTTTGAAAAAGAAGAAAACCATACAAAAGAGTTTTTTAATGCAAGTTCAAACTTGTTTCAGTTTGCTTATTTTTAAAAACAGACTACATAAGCAAATGTTTTCAGATTTACCTATTTTCAGTGTATCTATTGACAGCATTTATTTCTTAATGATTCCTAAATCAGAACTATCCAATTTTCAGAAGCAAAATGATGGCTATGCCTGGTTTTCAAGCCATGCTACTTATTTGTGTGTCCAAGCCAGAAAATTCTAGTAACACTGAACTGTGATATTGTATCATATGACAGTTGATTATGATGTCACGCGGGAGAATTATTACTGCAGACAGGAGTATGGAAGAGGAAAATGAGTTCTTCATGCATTTGTTTTCATGCAAATGTCTTTAGAAAACCATGATATTTAAGCATAATTGTCTTTAAATAGAATATTTCTTTCAAAGTTTTCCATGAGGCACAGTGAATATTAAAGGATAAACTAACTATAATTGAGCCATTTATTCAGATTGCAGCTGTGGAAAATGGATTGGAAATAATACAATGAACAAATTATGAGCACAGCCCATGAAAAAAAAATGGTTCAAATTATTATACATCAAATTTACAATTAAAGCTATAACTACTATAGTATAAATGGTTACTTCTCATATGCATATTTCAGATACTTGATTAATATGCAGACATAGACAAGAGGCAGAAGAAGGATGGGAAGCCCCTCATTTGACTAATGCAAATACATATGAGCTGCTGTGTAGTGATTATTTGTTGCACACTTTCTTAGTTGTGCTGTATTTCTTCACATTTATAGTCTTTGCTTGTGAGAGAAATGAAAGTGTAGAAACTGAAAAGAACCCTTTGTTGAAATGACATAGTTACAGAAATGTATCTACTGAATAATCCACCAACAATCATATCACAGCTTAGCTGATTTGGTGGTTGGGGGGAAGGAGCTATAACTAAGAGTGACAACAGCCTACATGATTCTCCATGCTGCCATAAGACCATCACATTTCTTATCAAAACAGTGGAATTGCATGAGTTTGAGACTGGTGCAAGACTTGGGGTAAAAAAAAAAGAAAAATTAAAAGTCATATTCTGTTCTTCAAATATGGTTCCCTTCTCCAACAAAGCAAATGGCAGATACACGTAAATATTGAGACAGAGATGCAACATGTAATTTTGGAGCAATGGATCTTTAGAACAGAACTTTGAATTCCACAGCTGTTCGGTACTGTTCAATAAAAGGTGTTTTATTTTTAAGAGAGACCTCCAATCATAACTGCAGGAATAATTGTATAAGATTTAACAGTAAAACACAGACCCCTCAAAAATGTTAGACTTGAGTTTGTCTTATGGTCAAGATCCCCCACCTGTCATCTTGGCTTTTCCAGAGAAAATAATTTAATAAATCACACCTTCCAACTACTAAACTCACTACTATTAGTCTGTTTTTTTTAAAATATACAACAGCCATTTATTAAAAAGAATTAAAAAAGCAGTTACAAAATATATACTTTCTTTGGTGTAATTCATTATACCAAAGAATATCTATGACAAAGTTCCAGCAGCTTCTCTTTAGCGTATCTTCTATTACTTTCCCTGAATATTTGCTCTTAAACATTCTATCCCAATTCATGCTGTTTCATTAAAAAACACTGTTCAAGTTTTTCATCAAGCAACCTAGGTTATCTCTCAGTGAATATCAATGTTTTATATAAAGCTATTACTGTCACTGATTTTAAAATTTCTGTTAGAAATCACCTTCTGTTACTGAAAAATATGTTTAGATAAATTTGTGACTGAGTGTTTTAACGCTGTATTTTCTTAGAATTTTAATACCAATATTCTATTGTTCCATTAGCACAAGTTTTGACACTGAGATGCATTAAGGCTAATTCGATTTCCAGAACAAACTGGATATCCTCCTATTCTTACAGCTCTATTATAAACAGTTCATTATGCAGCCTATGCAAAGTTTAACTACAAAACTGGAATTGAAGTTATATCTTGTTCAGGTTGAACCATGTAAAGTAGCAGAGTAAAATCATGTTGAAATCAATAGCAAAACTATCACTGACACACACTGAGAATCTTTCATTTGCACTCTTCCAATTCAGTTAAGCTATTTTAACTGAAATTCTGGAACCTAACAAAATACATTAAAGCCTACAACATAATGCAATTAATGAGGTAAAAAGGAAAGATCTTAACATGAAATTCTTAGACCAAGGAATTTTTCAAGGGAAGGGTTGAAAAAACATCTGCAAGCACTGACCACTTATTATCCCATGAGAGAGGATTTAAAAAAAAAAAAAAAAAAAGCATCAAACTCCTCATAGATTATTGTTAACCAATACCATTTTTTGGCAGTCTGATTCTTTACTAATTGCAAATGGAAGCCATATCCCTGTCAGTCAAGTTCTTGTATCAGTGAAAATTTTTAAATAAACAGAATCCGAAGTGCCTTTGTTTCCTTTCATTCTTCCCATTCATGAATCTAGGTGTCAAAGGTCAGATAACAAAAGAACCACCCTACTTACTGATTATCTGTTTTGTACAGCACGACTAAAATGACACCCAAAACATACTTTACATGGATGCACGTTATCTCTTCAGGACAGAAAGAAGTATGTCAGACTGAATAACTCTGTGACATTTCCCTATCTTAAAGTATTTAGATGTACTTATCTCTGTGCCTACAACATTTCATAGTAATTACAGTTTCCTTGTAAATATATTTATCCTTAAAATACTGATAATACAGAATTTTCATTCCAGTTTCATCTTTGAGAATGAAGAGTCTTTAACACGTAATGATACAGGTATGTCAAACAAGATTCATACAAAGAAATATCAGTCAGCAGATGATAAACACAAGTAAATTTTGTATAATACTTTACATATTCAGTGCAGTTCAAGAGCTTACAAAGTGGGAAGTAAAAAGCTGTTTGCATGACATGTACTTTTCCTCAGCTAGTAGAACCTATTTAGTAAAGGAGTTCAGATTAGACAGAGCATGAATGAATCATCTTTACTCTTCCAGAATAACTCTCAGTTACAACACTGAAATATTGCACTGAAGTAAGTTCCACTCAAAACCAACAAAAAAGTAGTTTTCAGTGGTCTTCTCAAGCAAGCTGGACAACCTCTGAATCCTCAGTAAAAACAGTACTGTCTACAGGCTCAGAAATTGTCATACGTCCATGATTCTTAAATTGCCCCTTCCTGCTTGAATGCATGTATTCTAATTTAAATTTTACAATCCCCAAGGCAGGAACTATTTCTTTGTCCCGTCCCAACAGGATCCTCATATGATGACACCACTGTACAGGATGCTAAATACTATGATAATCCACTTGGTAAACAACAAGTGTACCAAGTCACTTCCAGAGGTAAAGCTTAGAAAGATACAGACAGGACTTGGGCACCACATTCACATCATTCAAAGACAAGGAAAAGGACTACCGTGTACTGACTCTAAGCAACCATTTGCGTAATCCAAAAGGGAAGTCAGTAGTTGTGAATAACCTGTCACATGAAAATGAGTTTTTGACAGCCAATTGTATGCATTGGGATAACACTCAGAAGAGAAATTCAGCATCTGTAAACCGAATAACAGAAAATTATACAGAAAGGAGAATATTCGTATTATATATTGACAAAGGAACATACTACACGTGTTTCATTTCAAAAGCTTTTACCTTCAGGTTGTTAAAACACGTTAACAAATACTAAGAATGTTAAAAGCTTTTAATATAGTTCTTGTAAAATACCAGCAGAAACAAAGAACAACTGAGCAATTTAGAAGAAATAATGGAAGTATATTCCATTATTTTAAAACAATGAAAAGAACGTATTCTACTTTCTTCCAGAATTAGTCACATCAGAAATTATCTTTTTTGTTATAATTCTGGCTCAATGCACAAAATGGTTATTGAAATTCCAATAGAAAAGCACTCTGCCCAAGAGCAAGCATAGAGAAAACCAGAAAAAAAACCAAAACCCCACACAATATTAAGAAATGTCCTGTGCGGTTTCATAAAAGAAAAAACTAACAGTGTAACAATTTTTGTCCTCACAATATATAACAAATTGCTACAGGTGGAATGATGGCATAGAAAAATCAGAAATAATTAAGTAGCATCATTATCCATACATATTAAAGTCAATCTACAGAAGTGTAAAACTTCAAGAACGAAAGGTGATTTCTAACAGAAAAATACGTTTAGATAAATTTCTGACTGTAGCACTGTATTTTCTAGAGAAAGTATCTCAAACCTTTTTTGGGATACATGTGTAAGGCTGTTTTCACATACTGCGTACAATTGCTTTCAATTATTCTGAAAAAAAAAAAGAATATTGGAGTTGGAGCCTCCTGGGGTATCTGAAGAAATGGTTTTTAATGAAAGGTTGGTAAGAAAGGAGAAGTGTGCTAACATTTTGACTGTTATTTCACACTCACAGGTAGAAATTTGGTAGCAGGTTCAAAGGCTGCACTGAAGGTGAAAAAGGAGTCACGTAATAGAAGAGGATAAACTGTTCAGTAAGAAGAGAAGGAGACTGCAAGCTTTAACTTTTCAGAGTCAGTATGCCACAAAAATCCGCAAGAGGCAATTCCACTTTTTATAGGTCTACTACAGTAAGGCCCAAAATAAAGCTTTTTTATCCATTCAGTAAAAAGATAAAACAATATATTTATTAAACAGCTGAGGCTGCCTATTCCAGGAAGCAGGTTTCAGATTTCTGACACAGGATTCAAAAGAGCTTTTGAAATGTACAAAGCCATTTTTAGCCAGAACAAGAAAGTTCTTTTCTATGTTTCTATTATAACTGTGTTTCATAGTAAAATGCTGCTCCAGGCAGGAGCAGATACTAAGCCTGCTGTGTTCACTTTGGAGAGGTCAGACGATTTGCATTGTCCTAAGCACGCACTTGGATTCCATGGTATGAGCTCACAAACCCATACATTGGGCATCATCTCCAGAGATCACCAAATTCCTCCAAACAGCAAAACACTCATCACTAGAACAATATTAATGCTACTTCCACCAAAAACACTCTCTCAAGACATACTGTATATAACTTTTAAGAGCATCTAATTTTTTGAAGTAGAAAGAGCCTACCTAAAGCAAAAGACACACCCAGTACATCCATTGGTGAAAGACAACAAAAGAGGGTGCATGGACTTTAATCATTGGGACACAACAGCTTGCATCTGAGAAATAAAGTCCCTGTTCCATTCCAGAAATCTTCTGTTTTGACAACTTACTATCCATAAGGCTGTAAGTGCCCAGAAGAAACAGACATTCCAGAGTGGCTTCAGTGGTTGAAGGGTTGAACTCTTGTTCTACTTATGTTCGTAAGAAATGGATATGGCATACTACAGGCCTCCATATATTTACTTGCAACAGACATTGCTGGCTCAAAATAACCAGATTTTTGCATTTAAGGCATACATACAACAATATATGTTATAGATAACCTTTCAAAGGTCCATCAACTGTATAAAACTTTGCATAGAACGGAACATCTGCACATGACGTTAATGCTCTATGTCTACAAAGTTATACTCTTTCATTACATATACTATTTTATCCCATTCCCTGTTACATGGAGGTATTTGAGAGGAAACTGCAATGATTAAAATTAGACTTGAGAAACCTTGCTAAATATAGATTTTTTTTAGATTTGTCCTCATATTTTGCCCCAATGTAAGAAGTATCAAAGACACATTCATGTTCTTTGAGTTCTCCTGTAATAAAGCTACCTGATGATACTCAAGTTGGTCTACCACAGGACTGCAATTTCTGTAACTATTAGAAAGGCTCACACAAAAGTTAATTATTCCAGCTTCTTTTGGGAAAAAATATTATTCCACAAAAACCTTATTTTGGTGATGCTCTAAAGAAGTCCTATAGACAGGCCTTACCACTGTAGGCCTGCAACAGCAAAGGGTCATCCTCCAGCTCCTGCCCTGTCATGTGACCAGGCAAATCACAAATGCACTATACAGCCTCTCTGCATATATGCAGCATCATCCAGTGATTCCTCAAACCTTCTGCAATTTCCAAATGAAATGCACAAAAGCAACGTGTTGATTCCGTTCTCTCCTTCTGCTAGACTTACTGCATTCACCTGGCATTTCCAAACACATGCGAGTGAGCCTGGACCACCTGGCACTGAACAATACAGCTTGGGTGAAAAAGCACCTCTGAGACAGCCAGCCTACAGGCCAGTTGTTCTACAGCTTCATACTGCGATTACCTAGTGCTTACCAAGAGAGTATTTACAATAATGGACACAGGGTTTCTCAAAATTTTTCAGGAGTGTGGCTCCTGTTAAAAGTCCTGGCTTTGTGCCATCCTGACCAGCCACATTCTTCCAGGATGGATGAAAATAGTCTGTAATTACTAAATGCAACTGTAGACATTCACTTACACACTGAGCTGCTGCAGCTAACGAAGTGTTTTTCTAACACTTTGCAACTTCTGGGCAAAGAAGGAATCACAAAGTGGATAAATGCAGTTTTAGAAGTTCAAGTTAGTTTATTTCTAGGGGAAAAAAAGAGCTTAAGTCCACTTCATTGTTAAAGCAAAGGAGAATTTGAATAATCTCACCCATCATAAAAATTCACAACAATGAAAAAAACTAAAAGAACATGCTGTCCCACTAATTAATAAAGAAACATTGAACACTGCCTATGACAACAGATGGAGTGTTGAAAAACTCAAAACATTCTAGTGTGGAAGAGATCTAAAATATTCACTAAGAAGAGAGTACAGAGTACATGTAAAAAGGCACATTTTATGGAAAAAAAATAGAAATACTAGCTTTGTTTCTGTTTCTTATGTTTTCAAGAAAGTAAAACAGAAAAATAAGTTTTATGCCATGTCATTTGGCAGTAGAATGGCTCTGATGTCATAGTTCTGAATTATTTTTAGTAGTAACATAGGAAATGGCTGATTAAAGTAAAATAAGTTTTAAAGAAAAAGGAAACGTTAGCCTTTATCATCCTGTTTTTTTATGGAAACTGTTTTAGTGTGACCTTGGTTCTTTATTAAGTGGTATGAACTGTGAGGTAGCATAAACTGAAATATTACTGGCCAGTTTTCTGAATCTTTGAAACTAACTGGCGTTCTGCAGTTTCAGATGCCAGCAAGTAACTTCTCACGTACTTTTGCATTGGTTTAGAGCTCTAAAGTATTATTTCACATCACTGCACATCAATATCATTTAAATAAGTTATTTTTTGAGAACAGAGATTTCACTTTTTTCTATCTTCTCCCTCTGAATCAAAAGAACAGAAATTACATATAGAAAGAAAATACATTGAAATCTATGGTGACCATAATACACTTAATTCATGCAGTCTTACTACATAAAAACAATTTTGTTTTTAATTTCACAATGTAAATTTGGAAAGTAGATTTCATAATATTAACAAAATACCTTAAATATCTTTGTAGTTACCAAATAACTCGGTAACTTGTGTCCACATGACATTTCCAAGCACATGCAATTGAGCCTGGACCACCCGGCACTAAAAAATACAGCTTGGGCAAACAAGCACCTCTCTGAGGCAGCCAAGCTACGGGCTGGTTGTTCTACAGCTTTGTAGAGTCACAGTTCATTTTCAATGAATAAAACCTTTTCACATAATTCTAGACATAAACAGAAGAACAGTAGCTGGAGCGAGAGAGCTGCTAGCAGAATATTGTTCTTCATTTTTCAGAGTCCACTCAAATTCAGCACAACTTGATAGCAATAAAATGTCATTGCCATCTGTTCAGTTGATATTTTATCTAGAATCAAACTGCTGTCAAGCTAAACAACTTGTTATCAATGAGACTTAAAAGGGTCATAATGGAAAATAATTTTGGTTAAAGTTTTATGTAAACTTTATGGAACACTTCCTTCTGCTCCTCCCTCAAAAAAAAAAAAATCCCAATAAGATAGCTTAATCATTGCTCTACAGTTTTGCCTTTAGTTTGTTAAGCTAAAGCACGTGTCAAAGAACCTTCTGGAATTGTCCTGCTGAGAAAATATGCTATATATTTTCATTTTATAAAGGAAGAAAATAACTGCCTTCAAAATTATAGTGTAGAAACACATCGTTCAGAAATTCTCGGCCAGATCAGGAAGACTTCATTTTCCTAAATTGAAAGGAAGACTTCTTGTCATCAATATGCATTTTCCAGACAAAGTCATCATCATGACTGGAGTTAAGGAATGCAGATTCAATGTTGTATTCCTTCCTGTTAAAGAGACATTAAGTAAAATGTCTATAAGGCTTTCTTGATTCTTAGCATGATGACAATGGAGTAAACTAGCCTTTAAAAAGCTACAACCTAAAAATAAGTTTTTAATAATTCAGGAATCTTACTTCTTTGCCCCCCCACCCATGCTACTCTCAGTCTTCTCTCTTTCTTTGGATTCTGAAAAAAAATCTTGTATGAGGTGACACATCAGATGATAGCTACAAGCTATCATAAGCATGCTATCATCTTCCTAACTTGATTGCTTTATGATAAAGGGCCAAAAGGCAAAAATTTTGGAAAAAGAAGTCTTGCTTTAAGATGACTTACTGAAATATTCAGTAATTTAATCATCAGTAATTTACCTTTAAATAGCTCTCTGAAGACAATAAGAAATAACACTGTTAGGAAGTATGAAAATTGGTCCACTGTTGGTAAGCATGGGGAATGTTAATTATAGATTCATATGCATCTGGAATGGTTTGCCTTTATAGGGCCAATTTTGTTTTAACTTTTGCTTTTAAAATTCTGATTACATAACACCCCATCCAATAATCCAGACACTGAATTTTATATCTGATTTATCAAGTTCTGCTCCTTATGTAAATGAAAACGTTCAAATAGGAGGGTATAATTAACCGATCCAAAAAGTGTTCACACACAGGCATAGTAATGCAGTGTAGGCACTGTAAAAAAATCTGCCTATGAATTTCATTATTGGCCTTGATTTAGCACAAAGTTTCTGGTCAGCCAACAAACTGTATATCATTCATACAGACTGCACATTTCTGGAACTGTGTTTTTACTTGGTGTCAGTGCATATCTCCCTCTTTTTTGCAGCATATTCGCATTATAGAAACTACAGATGTATTTCAAAATCCAAATTTAGAAAGGAACAATCACATTTGCTAAGTTACTCTTAGAAAGCTCATATTAGATTATAAGAGAAACTACACATTTGACATATAACCTAAGTAAATGGCATTCATTCTCCTTCCCAATGCATACTCAGCTACTTTATCAGTAAAATCCACAGATTGTTTTTCCCCAAAATTCAGGACATTATCAAATAAATCCTATTTACTTTACAACCTAGAGAAATGTTTTCCCCTAGACTGAACTCTGACTGCATATTTGTCAACAAATTATAAATTGCTTACAAAAGGTCTCAGCTATTTGTATCAACATTATGTATGACACTTTCAGAAAAGTATCCTTACCTAGGGCAATTCATAATGTGAGTGATTTTAAAGGATTATCTACAGAATCTGCTCAGCTAGCTTTTCTGCATTTTTAAACAAATAAATGTACATGAGAATAAAAAAACCCAAACAACCAAGACAATTAAAGATGCAGTAAAACATCCATACAGTAAGTTAATGTGAATTACTGCTGGCTTGAATAAGGTATGATCAGTAGTCTTTTGTAACGCAAAAGGCAATAAAATCAAAATAGTCAGGGACTTACTAATGATCAGTTGTGATAAACTATTTTTCACTTGTGCTGGTTAATTTTCTTCATAGTAGCTACTATGGGGCTGTGTTTTGGATTTGTGCTGAAAACAGTGTTGATAACACAGGGATGTTTTAGTTACTGCTGAGCAGCGCTTACACAGAGCCAAGGCCTTTTCTGCCCCTCCCCCCACCCCACAAACAAGGAGGCTGGGGATGCACAAGAAGATGGGATGGGACACAGCCGGGACAGCTGACCCCAGCTGACCAAAGGAATATTCCAGACCGTATGACGTCATGCTCAGCATATAAAGCCGGGGGAATAAGGAGGAAGGGAGGGATGTTCGGAGTGATGGCGTTTGTCTTCCCAAGTAACTGTTACGCGTGATGGAGCCCTGCTTTCCTGGAGACGGCTGAACACCTGCCTGCCGATGGGAAGGAGTGAATGAATTCCTTGGTTTGCTTTGCTTGCACGCATGGCTTTTGCTTTACCTGTTAAACTGTCTTTATCTCAACTCACAAATTTTCTCACTTTTACCCTTCCAATTCTCTCCCCATCCCACTTCCCAGTGGGGGGGATTAAGCGAGTGGCTGTGTGGGGCTTAATTGCCGGCTGGGGTTAAACCACAGCATCACTTTAAAACAAAAACAGAAACAAAACCACAAAGATATCCAGAATTCTAATAAATACTTACGTTTCTATGCGAGTGTACAGTTCAATTGTTTGAATTTCTTCCCGGCAAACTGTATGGGAGCAAATTTTTGTGCATGTTCAAGGCTGCATTCCTCAATATGGACACTCACGCTACAGTGTGTGTATAAAGTAAGGAAAAGTATTTTTGCATACAAATGCATCCATACTCTTGTTAGTCTGTAGGTCCATGTTAACAATGATTTTGCAAAAAAAGTATATGTAAATTCTAGTACCATCTTTAAAGTTAAATATAATCACAAATTCCCTCTCATCTTGTTCTTTAACTACTCTAAACACTGTTTTATAGGCTTAAATTGAACTAATCAGAGGTTTTATAGACTCTAGAATATTTTTAAGGCTATGGTATCTAGGAGGAAAAACACTTATTCTTCCTAGAGGATAAACAGCTTTCTAAAAATGCAGACTAAATTTCTGGTCAACAGTTTTGATTTTACATGAAGCAAGACTTCCCCCCGCCCCCCTTAGCTAGAGAACTATGTTGACATAAAAAGCTTAGGCAGCAATCTAAGCCAAAACAGAGGGGTGCAAACTTGCTAAGTAATCACCTAAAGCCACATTTAGAAAAAATAAAAGGCTACTTGCACTTCAGAAGGCTTGATTACATGAGGCCTACATTGGTAATGACACAAATTTAAATTAGTAAATTGTAGCAGACTGCTCTGAGAATGGGGGTGTGGGGGCCACCCGCTAAAACTATGTTTTAAGGAACCATGTCATTCCGCTTAAAAGAAGGTTGCACAGTTTCAGTCTTATTTTTCATATTAGTCTTACTCAGGAACCTGCTCATACTTTCTATCCAAAATGCCAAGTCTTGAGGGAAAAAAAACAGTGCCAAAGTCTCATGAATTACTGTTTCAGCATATAGCAGCCTTTCATCACATCATTAAGTAGGTTGCCCACATTTCACTAGGAAGATTTCATTATGCAAATTTATATTTACGAAACAAATAGCATATAGACGGTTGTCCTGGTTCCGGCTGGGACAGAGTTAACTTTCTTCCCAGTAGCTTGGGG
>NW_009195998.1:0-3760 GCF_000690835.1 Fulmarus glacialis | reverse complement strand
GGTGTCACCCCCAGTTCGCGACACACTGTCAGCGGTCGGTGAGTAGTTGCATTGTGCATTGCCTGCTTTGCATATTGTGCTATTGTTGTTGTTATCATTGTTATTATTACTGTTCTACGTTGTTTTATTTCAATTATTAAACTGTTTTTATCTCAACCCGGGAGCTTTCCTACTTGTGCCCTCCCGATTCTCTCCCCCATCCCACCGGAGGCGGGGTGAGCAAGCAGCTGCGTGGGGTTTATTTGCTGGCTGGGGTTAAACAACGACAAGGGTTTTCCTTCCATTATAAGGTTTTGTTAACTTTCCATAAAAGTGATGGTGTGCATCTGCATGCCATGTTTGCTGCATACACCGGGAATTCTTTGCCTCTCATGATGTAGCTCCCACCCGTATTTATTCCAGTGTTTTCCTTCTAATGCAGGAGTCTTTCAGTCTCCCATTTTTATCTCACATGTTGAGGATGCTGTGTGCTTCTTCACTTCCTCTTTTCTCTATTTCCATATACTAGGAACCATATATTCACCAAATCATATCCAATTCATGCAACATTTTCTTTCTCAATCCATACTTACATCATCCTCCTTTCAAGGAGCACAAGCCAGATAGTTTACATGTGTTAGGACCATGACACCCTTTGGTCTGGAATGAGAGTGTTCACAGATAACAGTTATCCAGGCATAGTTATTCAGAATGTAAATAGGCCAATAAGGTAAATTAAGATGCCAGGCAAAGTTAGGATGGTAATGGTTGTCATCAACCATTTATTTAATTTGCAGGCAATTACAGAGATGGCAAAAACTAGCAGCTTTGCTAATCACCAGCCAAAGGCTCCAACACATCCACACTATCTTCTTTCTGTTTTCCACCCAAATCAATTGGTTTCTGCTCACTGATGCCTAAAACCATCCTGGAAAACTCAGAATTAATCTGACCCCTTGTTCAAAATCATGTTATCCGGAAGTGATCTATCTGGTCTTGGCAAGTTCAGCCTCCTATAACATCTTGAAATCAAAAGAAACATCCTACATCATTGTCTTCCCCCTCAAGCCCATTTCTTCTTCTTTTATAAATATCCTTTTCCTTGTCCTTTCCAAGGTCTATTACCCTGACAAAAGTCCAGCTTTCCAACATAGCATTTAAGTTCAGTTGACTTTAAAAGCATGTCTCTTTGTTTTAGCCTTCTTATCTAGAAATATTCACTTCAGGTTCTACTTCAGTCTGCAGTTTTAATATTAATTTCCTCACGGAATGCTTTGTCCTCTTTGATGTCACTGCTGTTCCCCTACTGCAACTTCCTTTCTCTCAATATTTTTTTCTTCTTATTAATATCTTCCTAAAGTAACATTCATCAGTCCTTTCTATTCTACCAAGATACATCCTCGTGGTATCCAAGACAGTCAGATGAGACACTGTACAACATTACTAGCATCAGTCACCTTTACTTTCCTTTAGCCTTCTTTCCAGGAGAATAAGGAAGGTATGGGACTTTTTAAAACGTCCACTATGCTTTATGATTATTTAAATGTTGTTTCTTTGCCTTTGCATAAGAATGGTCTGTACCTACGCTCAACAGTTAATACCATGCATTACACTTAGGTGCTAATCCATCCATCCATCTCCTGTCAAAACCAAGGCAAAACAAATATGTACTTCAATGTGTCCTTAAAGTCAGCAAATTATCTACTTCAAACAATAGCCTAGAGAAAATTCCAAGGAACAAAGCCCCTCAGAGAACACTGTCAGCAACCCTCCTTCAATTACAAAAACTGACAAGCCTAGTGAGAATATGAGTAAACACAAATAAGATCTTAAAGATCCCAAATTACACATTTTTAATATAGATAAACTAAAACAAGACATTAATATGGAAAACAGAATGTATAGTAGCTCTGTGGTACTATCTCATACATTTTTTTAAACTAGAATTATTTTTTTAAATATCTGTTTCACTTTTCAGCTATTATTTTTAAAGAAAATATAATAGAAATATTTAGCCTTTACTTTTAAAAATAATAATTAAATAGTTCAGAAACTGATTAAAGCTACTTGAAAGTGTTCTTTGAGTTTAATCTTTGAGTTTAAACACTGAATTACTATGTAAAAACCTCAAAGATGCATATTGAAGCCAAAATAATTTGAACAAATGGAACATGTATGAAGAAAAACAAAATTATAACACCTGTATAAAGAGAATAACTGAAATAACTGTTCTTGATCAAAGTACTTTATGAATGCAAGAACTCATCTTGAAGAAGAAATGGGAATGCTATATTATTTTGCCACATCTTCCTGGAAACCTGCGTTTCATAAAAGGAGTAATGTGTTAACTGACGTTAGTTTTTTCTTGCTAAGACACTTCAAAAATACCTTTTAATAATACAGACTAGATTTAGTGTTCCAGTCAAAACGATTCTCCCACTGATTAAATGAAAGTGGGGCTCTCTCTATGCTTACTAATAAAACTCTTCATGAAATAAATAAAGGCCTATCAACTCATAAGTCAATCAGTTCTTCCATTCTAATAATCAATGTGGAAGTCCTAAAATATTTGAAACTAAGCCAAATATTATTCCTTGCCAACAAATGCCAGTTAGATAGAATTAACAGGATTAGTCATAGCAAGAGGTAGCAGACCGATTTTTTAGTCTTTGCAGAAAATTAAAAGCAAATCTATAGTCACATTTCTCAGGTAAAACACATTTGCCTAGTTTGTCTAGGCAAACCCTCCACCCAATTTCAGATGAAAGTGTCTCTCCTATTTGAATGGACTCAGACTAGTACCAACTACACGTAAGACGTGACCTTGTCGTATGCAGGAACCACTCAAGGGAGAATTTTAGAAGCGAGTAGTTCTTTACTGCTGTGTTTTCTCCAGGAACATAATTTCCTCACAAGTCTGTACAAGCAGCTAACATTACGGCTGCCATAAGGCCACGCACTTTGTCAGACATACCTGTCAACTCATCTGAGGCAAAGCAATGAGTCCATCTAATTCCCTCCCAACTACTTAAGAAACTAGAACAAGTTAGTTAACTTTTTAAAAATACATCAGTAGTTTAATATTGTCTTAAAGCATTTTTAGAACTGACTTTCTAGTTAGACGAAGGCAATTAAAAGCTGCAAAAAAATAAACAGGTCTTCTTAATGAAGCAGTTCTTTTCATATTTGGTGCTCAAACAAGGCATAACTTGAACGAGTATTTGTTGACTCTCTTAATTTTTAATAAATTTTAATAAACCTAATTTTAAAAGAAGGCATCAGCAACAACATTTGTAACTAAGTTAGAAAAATGCACATTATTAAACACACAAAAATTGAATGCAATTTACTGATATACAATTAATTGTTCCTACACACACAATGACTCTACATTAGAATGAGATAGAATTCAATACACCATACAAACTGCTTTGCACATTAAAAAAGTTGGGTAAAACTACTATAGTAGCATATTGTGCTTAAGCTAAACAAGACAGGCATTATTTCCATTGAACTCTGCAGAACCCCAGTGACAGAAATGACTGAGGAAAGAGTACACATTAACATAAAAATTCTGAGTCTACTGGAGAAAAGCAGCTTTGTGGAAAACTGTGGAACTTAAGTACAAATACAGAAAAAAATTATCCAGAGCAGCTATGCAGTACAACACAGTAAACATCTTCCTACCCTGAAATACTCTGAGAAGGAACTGAATTTGGGTTTGATTTTTGTTGGTGGTGTTTGTGTTAGGTTTTGTGTTATGGTTGGGTAGTCGGGGGGT
>NW_009195997.1:0-9889 GCF_000690835.1 Fulmarus glacialis | reverse complement strand
CAGTCCCTGAGCAGCGGCCCCCCAGCCAGTTTTCCCCTAATTTATATACTGAACATGACGTCATGTATGGAATATCCCTTTGGCCAGTTTGGGTCAGCTGTCCTGGCTGTGTCTCAGCTTCTTGTGTATCTCCAGCCTTCTCAGTCAGTAGAACATAAGAAGCTGAGAAGGCCTTGACTCTGTGTAAGCACTTCTCAGCCATAATGAAAACATCTCTATATTATCAACACTGTTTTCAGCACAAATCCAAAACACAGCCCCATACTAGCTACTATGAACAAAATTAACTCTATCCCAGCCAAAACCAGCACACCTGTGCAAATAACATATGTTGTACAAAGATAAAACAGGTCGAGAATAAAAAGTCTGTCTAGAGGGCAAACAAACTGAAGTAGCCAAATAAACGTTCTGATATTGCCACCAAAGACGTATGTTAAAATAATCTTTGAAAAAAACAGGAGAACAAAATCGGAAGCACAGGGAACAACACTAGCCCTAACTGACTCTTAGCATGGAGCCTATTCCCTTCACTAGAGCTCTTGGAAACTTTAAAAGAAGATTTTGAGGTGACACAGAAAATATAATACTGTGACATGGCTTGATGGAGTAGAGCAATATCTGCCTGGAAAACAGAGCATTTACTCCTTGCCTGGAAACATGGGATCTTCATCTCAGTCTGGCTATTACAGGCTAAAGAGGAGGAATGAAAGAGCGCTATCATTTTACCAGCTTTGAAATGCAGGATTTGAAATGCATCGCTCCTCCTATTATTGTGCAGGCTCCTCATCTTTTTTTAATTTACCTATCTCCCTTCTCCATCCCTCTGCCCTTTTTTGTTTTGTTTTGTTTTGTTTTTTAAAGAAACAGAGCTTACTTGACTTTGTGTCTTCCATATGACCACTAGGACCTCAGGACCACAGGAACAATTGAACAGAACTGAACATCCAATTGTCCATAAAAGCTTGCCAGGTGTCAGAGTAGTTGACAAAATGGTGTGCCACTCCTGAACTTCTCCTAGAGTAAAGTTATCAGTGAGAGTTAGAAGGAATAACAGAAGCAGTGTATTCTCTTTGCTGTACTCTTCTCTTCCATTATTTTTGTCTTCCAGGTATGGCTATGTAACCAGAAACAACAGGTGCACCGTATCTCAACCAGCTTCTTCAAATGTGTGCCTAACATCTTCAACGCCACTTGTAAGATATGGTGTTTCCCTTATTAAACTAATTGCGGTTAGAGCTAGGTATGGGGTTTTTCCCCAGTAAAAAGTAATATGCTGAAAAATATAGTTCTCAAGAGACTAAAAAAAAGGGAAGAAGGAGGAAAAGTGATGAAGAATGTAAACCTCAACTAAACAGTCAGGTGAGCTTTGATGAATTTGTAACTTTTTTTATTTTGCCAAACCAACTAATAAAAATCCCTCTCTCATAAATAAACATGGAAGTATATTCCTAAAAATCCCATTTCTTCCACAGGATTATTACAACTAAAGGCAATTAAGCCTGACTGAGCATTCCAGATTCAAACCGACTGAACTGCTTCTCATTCTTCTCTATTTTTAATAAAAAACTCACAGCGATTTTGGTTGGTAAGCAGGCCGACATATCTGTAGGCTATCTCTATGTAGACAAGCTTTATTCTGTCTTTGCTTGGGGTCAAGCATAACAAATTTCCAGCCAGATAACACTTGTCACATCTTAAGCCCATCCAGACAGCAATCATGCCTGCTGCTCGCAGGAGCAACATCTGCCGCTGCGACAAACAAGAGCTCTTGATTCACACGATCTCTTACTGAGCTCCCAGCTCATTAGGATCTCCCAACTACTGCCTCTTACACATGAAAAACACACCTATCATCGAACAAGCAAAGTGCCTCGCTCCCTGCTAGACCCTTGAACTGAGCAGCTCCTGCTGAGCCTGAGCTTGGCAAGAGCAAGAGCCCCCTTCACTCACAGAAGCAAGATCTTGTCAGACTGTCTATCAGCATTACCTGATGAGTGAGAGGCTCTTCAGCTGTGAAGCTAAATCCAGCCGGCTTCACAAGCGCCCTGCTAAAACCCCGAGTGCAGCGGCGCCTGCTTTAGGCACGAGCCTAGAGCCTGCACCAGGGTGAGCACGGGGCTCTCTCTGCAAAGCCCTCTGGCACATCATAGCTCCCCCTCTTTTGGGCACCTTGCCTAGGAAGATATTTTGGAACTACAGCATCAGCTTAACATTTACCGTAAGCTAATGTTTCCTCAAAGCCCCCAGATTTATCTAATTGCTTATGGTTACACACTTGGCAGGATCATACAAGCACATTTAACTCCCTGTCTCTACTTACTCATTCAAAGGTTCTGTCCCCGTATTGCCTTAAGGTTAGAAATTTTTCTAGTATGGAGAAGGACCTAGACAAACTTGGCAGTTAAAAAGAACAAAGAATTTCACATTTAGCCTGCTTTATACGAAATTACTTTTCTCTTAAAAGAAATAGTGTGTTAGGAAGAGGTGAGATTTCACTCAGGAAAACTTCAAAAGCAGCAGCTTTTATAGGATTAACATCTAAAAGACTGTAACAGTCTAATTTTCTTTTTAAACAGACCTATTCATACCACATCGGCCTAGAATTACAATATAAGAAAATAGTCTTTCTTTGAAAGAAGAAAGAAGAAAGAAGAATTCATGTCTTCCCACATTTTGACAAAATTCTTTGAAAAAATACCTGGAGCAAAACAGCAATTTTACATGGCTCGAATGTATATTCAGGGATTTGAGTTGGTTAATCTTTAAAACATGAGACAAGTACTACTGAGATCTTGGGGAAAAATCTACAGTAGATATTACTGGATGCTAGAGGGTAAATGAGAGTCTAACAATGGGGGAAAAATACCCAAGATAACCCTTGCAGAGAGAAATACTACATCTTGTTTTCTGGGACCAGTGTTTTCTTTAACATGCCAATTAATTTGCTTTTCCTGTAGGCACTAGATCCCTTCTGCTATCCTTCATTCTTACGCCGAGTGAAAGGGTTACCCCACAGCTCAAGGAGTTTCATTCCAGAGATCTGCTTTCTGTTTCTTACTGCACCGCAAACTTCCTATGTGATCTT
Organism: Fulmarus glacialis; assembly: GCF_000690835.1. Lineage (NCBI taxonomy): Eukaryota > Metazoa > Chordata > Aves > Procellariiformes > Procellariidae > Fulmarus > Fulmarus glacialis. The sequence continues at coordinate 6,804 of NW_009195997.1, read as the reverse complement.
CAGCAAGTCCCTTTTTATCTCTCCCCAATAAGACAACACCTGTGAACTGTAACTTACACTAAGTATACTAAAGATTGGATTGCCAAAGTATTGTTATATGAACAGAAAACACTTCTATTTATATGAAAAAAAAAGATTTCTCAGATAGTAGAAATCAAAATAGTTCTTTTCAGATTTACATACACTGTTAAACAAGCCCAGATCTCTGTAAATTTGACAGCTGCTCAACAAATGGGAAGGACTTTATTTGTTCATTTGTGGAATAACAGCTGGATGAACTTGCAGCAATTTTCTTTACATGGACAAATCTAAGCAAGAAAAAAAATGAGAAGTCTATAATTCAAAATCTAAAACTGTGTTAAACTGATGCTATTCAAGACTTCAATTGTGAGCCATTTGTTTATATTTAACTTCCAAGTTCTGTTTCTCTTTTTTCCAGAGCATTAAATATAAATGCTAAAAAATATTTTTATACAAATAATAGTATCATAGCTCAAGATACAGTCTTATTTTCATATCCTGCTTCTTTTACTACCCTGCTTCATTATTTTTTTAATACACAATCAGAAGTTTGGCTTTTAAGCCACAAAAACAGTATTTCATAAAGCACTTCTGGACCGCTAAGCTCCACTGAGCTGAAGGAACTGTGGAAGTATCAGAAATTAATGAGCATGGTGGACCACAATCCAAGCTCTGAGAGGCAAGATAAAATAACTAAGCATTGAAATGAGTTTCTTGTGGCATATCATAGAGTACTCAGTGTAAATACAGAAAATTCCCTTTTTTTCAGGTACTGTATGCTTAGTATGGATGCATGTTCTTCTTCTTGTAGTGTTTAATACACTTCATCTCAGCCTAGAGAGCTTGTTTTAATGGAAGGAAAAAATGTAATATACACAGGAAAAAATGCACTCTGATGTATACAAAGATTACAAACCCTCAGCTGACATATGGCAACATTATATTAGAGCTTCACATTGCAGACTCTTAAGAAACTGGTTGCTGCTTCTTATTGTATTCTTACAACAAAAGAGAGAAATACTAAATTCCTTGAAAATCATCATACAGAATATCCTAAAATCAATTATTTCCCTCTAGAAATGACTCATTATGTATGGGGATGATGCCAGCAAATGTAAAAGCACAAAATACCTGATATCCTCCATTGGAAAAGATACTATTATTTACAGTCATTTATTCTTTCCTTCAAGGATTCAGAATTTTTAGTTTTCTTCTTATAAACAAATGAGAATAACATACAGTTATGATTAAGATTTTGCTTGATAAATCTGGAAATAAATATATACTTTGAGAGTTCTCTTTCTTTGCAAAACACTTGGCTTAAGTAATTGGAAAAGGGGCAGGAACATCTACGGGAATGAGTTGTTATTAATAACGATGTCATATTACTGCTGACTTTTAGAAGTTACATTCTTTTAGCTGAATCTTATTATAGACTTCCCACTGTTCAATACAGTTAGCAGAGAAAAGCACTAGTTTGACAAACAGCGGGAAGCCAACGCCTGCAGCAGCAGCGGCAGCAGCGGCAGTTGCCACGTGCTGCGAGGAGTGCGAGGCTTGCAGGGTCCCTGGGGGTGCCTGCGGGGGTTTCTGGCCCCCGGCACCCTTGGGCTGTGTGTGGAGGGAGCAGGCGGCAGGTCTCACGAGAGGGGCTGTGCAAAGGGAAGGAAAGCCTGAATTCAGTCTCGAGCTCATTGACACAAGTAACCCACACGACGAAGGGTGGCAGGGTTAGATTGGACATAAGGAAGAAATTTTTTGCAGTGAAGGTGGTGGGACACAGGAACAGGTTGCCTAGAGAAGATATGGACGCCCCATCCTGGGAAGTGTTCAAGGTCAGGTTGGACGGAGCTTTGAGGAACCTGATCTAGTGAAAGCTAGATGATCTTTAAAGGTCCCTTCCAACCCAAACCATTCTATGGTTCTATGATTCTACGACAAAGAAAAAAATCAAGAGAAAAAATGGTTGCCGTTAATAATCCAGTAATCTACTATTAAAGGACCATCAGATATTCATTAACAGTACAAGACAGGTATTTGTTCAAAAAGTTACTTAGCCAACACTCTGTCTTAATTTTACAGTAAATTTTGATATCCTGGTAATAGAATCAATAGATAAATGCAGTATGTTGAAACTCTTATTTGGTATTTAGTTATTACTTTGGTGTAACTACTTAGCAGTAGCAGCAGGCATTAAATGCTATTGATACTGTAATTGGAAACTGCAGAATTATTCTGGTAAGAATCGGGTTTAGATTTGTAAAGCCACTATGGAATTCTGTACTACACTGCAATAACATGACAGTTCCTCACAGATAGCTATGGAGAGTGTTGTAAATACTGTAGTCTCAGGAGACACATTTATGAAAACACTGACTGCTTTCTAATTGAATTTAAGGAGACAAACTATTTAGAAATCAGATATTGAACAGAAAAAGTTTTTTTGAGACTCCTCACCTATTTTTGTCCAAATCATTCTATCCAAAGGTCTCTCATTTTCCACTTCTCCAGTATTTTAATTTTCTAATATTCTGAAAGATTTAATAAAATCTCAGCTAAGGGATGACTGCCCTTCTGCAAAATCTTCCAGTGAACTCAGTAAGACATACCAAATTTAACACCTCTGTAATTGAGCTCTGTGCAGTTTATGTCTACATATAGCAGGTCTGAAATCTAATTACCTCAGTTTGAATACTTTAGTCTTAGTCCTTTGACAATTAAAAACCCAACAGATTACTCCATTGTGATTATTCTAGCCAGTTAAAATGTATTACTGGTGGTACAGAGAGATCCACCCTGTATCTCTGGAGTTTATTATCTAACTTCATCACAGGATTTCTAGAAACAAGGAAATACTCAGCTAACTTTGAACACCTGTGGCCTTACATAGACAATAAATGACCATGACAGCTTTTTCTAATCTTACAGTGTGGGAGATCACAGTGTCTCAATAAGCCTCTAAAGCTTTGAGGACACTGGAGACTAAAGTTAGAAATCGAGCCTGGATGTAAAGTTAATAATACCGAATAAATCATTTCGAGAATCCAAAATGCATTCTGAGAAAAGATTGCTTTGTGTGCTTGTTTTACAAATAGCCATATTACTGTCATGCCCGTGAATCCCAATTAGGTAGCTAATTAATTGTAATTAATTAATTCATTGTAATTACCTGTAATTGTAAAAGCAACTCAATCCCCTGAAGTTTCTCACTCATTAGTTGCCACATAACATGGTTCTGTAAGATTCTTTTCCCTTGGCAGCCTGATGATCAGATTATCATAACAGCATTATAGAAACAACAGGTTGAGGAGAGCTACCTACTTTGTATGTAAGGAACATATCCTCAAAATTCATTTTTCTTCTCTCGAAACATAGAATAATGTATAATATGTATTTATGACTATGTATGTCTGGAAGTATAGTGGAACCGTAAGCAGAAAGTCCAAATAATTAGTTTATAAAATTACTGTACACAACTTCCATGTAGTTTGGGGAAAAAAAAAAAGAAAAAGAACTTAAGAAAACTGAAGAAAACTTATATTAAAATAGTGAAGAGCTAAATGCATAAAACTATTACCTATCCACACTGAAAGAGAAAAATTTGTAAATATAAAATGGTTCATATTGAATCTGCACATCTTACATGAAATGTATTTTCAAAATTTTCTTTCTTTTAAACAAAACTGGCAGGAATTTTAGTGCTCATTAAAGTGAAAAATGGGTATTGTTGTCCAGGACAATAGGCACAGCAAAATATAAGAAGCTAAAGCATAGCTTTGTTAATAGAAAACAAACCAGACATGCCCTACAATCTTCTTCTCTAAGGCAGAAAAATATCCCAGAAGAGGCTCTTTATTTCACATGTACTCAGCTTTAGTACTACTGCCACAAACTCTTCAGATGGCAGTTCCAATGGCTCCAACATCTACCTCCCTATAAACCAGCACTTTACCATAGAGTCATAGACTCATAGAATCATTTAGGTTGGAAAAGACCCTTAAGATCATCAATTCCAACTGTTAACCTAACACTACCAAGTCCACTACTAAGCCATGTCCCTAAGCGTCACCATCTTCTGGAGAAGAAACAACAATGAAACCCCACAACCCCCCGAGCATCTTGACTGGCAGCTAGGTGCAAAAGACAGCAAACAGGTAAAATAATTAGCATTTAGGCAAACAAAATATGATTGTTCTATAAAATAATAATCCATTATTGCAATCAGAAGTGTTTCAAACAAGGATGACTTAAAAAAGGCCTCTCACTTCTGCGGTCAGGGTTACACCTCCCGGCACAAAAAAATTCTCAAGTGAAAACTGCCCGTCCTTTCGCAGGCCACTTCTGGGTGCCTCCAGGACCCCCAGTGGGCAGGAGCACGGAGAAGTACCACTGCGCTCCGCAGCTCAGATCTCCGCTGGCATAAAAGCTCTCCAGCCACCGCAAGGGCAGTGAAATGATAATGATTTATTTTATCAGCTTGGTTGCTCCAGGATTCATTGTGCGCAACGTGTCATCACACATAGGTTGCGAAGGTCACAGGGCTGGAAGGGAGCCACTGTAAGATCAAGTCCATTTTCTTACTATCTTAGGCACCACCTTGAAAGCTGGAGCTTTTGTTCCTTCCCTCATTAAAATATTGTTTCAGAACCGCACTCTTCCACCTAATTTTTAGCCCCATTCTTTTTTTTTTTTTCTCTCCTAAGTTTGCAATCATTTTTTTCAAAACCGGTCCGTTCAAATCGTGCTTCTCTGGAGTTATGTGATACATTTTTAAAGAGAGATCCTACCCAAGTGCAGAATAGCAAACCCAGTAAGCAGCTCCTGATCCATCTACACTCCAGTATAAGCAGAGGGACCTGCGCGGGCACCCTCACTAACATCAGAGCTGTACTTGACACAGATACCCCCAAAAAAGTTCGGTGCCTGTGCTACAGAGCTCCGGGCGGGAGCGGGCAGAGCTGCCTGACCCGGAGCGGCTCCACGCGGGCACCTCCCACTTGGGCCCCCGCAGAGCACTCTGACTCACGGCAGAAACAGCCTCTCGGGTCTCCTCTGATGAAACACCCCCTTTCGTTCTTCTGGAAGTCTTTTCTCTCACTTAGCTTTTATCCACCTGAATCTGGTTTCCTAAATATCTGTGAAGAGGAGAATTGGTAAAACGAGACCTGTGTGCTGGACAGACGTGCAGCCGCGCTCCAGCACAAAATCTGACTGCAGAGAAAGCAGCAGGTAACTCACCAGCTTTGCTGTTTCTGTAATTGGCCTCCGAATTACCTCCACTGCTGGAACACGTTCAAGTTACTTCTCCCATTCCAGCATTTAGTCTGCTATGATTAACAGCTTCTAAAGTTAAAAACACTATTAAAATCTCAATTGTTTCAAGATAGTATTTTTTTTAATCATGCCCTCCCTGGTTTCCAAGGACCTCTGAGTTAGTTCAGAAATCTTTCTCTTCAAGATATCTTTGCATCTCTTCATTCCTGTTGTCAGGTAGTCAGAAATGAGGACCTGAATTTGAAATTAAGATACAAAAACCAGAATCTGAAACTAAGTACTAAGGCTCTTTTAAATTCAGCTCTATTGTTCGTTTTTAAGCTTCATAAGGCTCCATTGACCCAGTTTCACAATTACTTTTTTCTGTAATTTTGCCTCCTGCTCAATGAAGCGGGTACAACCCACTCTATTCATTTACTGAATTAATAGTTTTATGTTAAGGACAACATCGTCTGAACATAGTTTTGGCATTTCCGTTACATATATTCACTGTATCTGTGTTGCATCATTGCTTTTCTTGCATTTTAGGGATTCTCCTTCTAAAAGTAAGAACTTGACCACATATCTTTTCGTCAAGAAGTACAGACACAGAACAAATGGACTCTCTAGTTCTTTATTTCTCAGTGTTCCCAAAGACAATGCCACTAATTATTCTTTTCTATCATTAATATATTAATGTAACTGACTTTTTAAGGGAAAAGTGAAATGCTGAATCAGAAGCTCGCACGTTTTCATTAACAGAAAGCTTTTTTGAGAATTGTACCACAGAGACAATATGCACAGACAGCTACCTTGTACCGTAGCCTTAAACGTGGGCACTGATGGAAGGAAAGTGGCTTCAATCCAATCAGACCTTGTGCTGACTATTCATTTTGCCTAAATGCAGCATGCAACTCATTTCCTTTCATCACTGAAATACTAAAAGCTTCCCAATCAACATCGTCTACCTTTTTAAAATAAACCATTAACAAACATTGAATTGTTGGTATTGGTATGCTTGCTTGTACTTTTGCATGAATCTGTATTAAAAATTTGTATTAGACATATCTAATATGTCCACGACAAAGTATTGGTAATTTTAAATCTAATGCTGCAGGATGGCCTTATGACACTAGCATTACACGGCAGTTTAATATAAATTATTCTAAAATATATAATTCACATCATAGTTTAGTTGGATGTAAGGACAGTAATTATGCAAGCATACTGCATCCAAACGATATAATAATTATTCTCATAGTTACCAACTCAGAAGAAACGGGTGAAGGACAAAAGGACAGCTGGACTGTTTGATCTACATTCAGAGAAACTAAGAAAGATCTCAGACATATTCCTCCTAAGCCTCCTCATGATCCAGGAATCTGCTTCAGCCCTTTGCAGCTGGTACTGCCACCTGCCCATGGCTTCCAAGATGAAATATATATTGGTAAGTATGAGAAGCAGAGAGAGAGAGAAAGCGCGAGAGAGACCTGTCATCACCCCAGACCTGAAGCAAGCCACAGCAGCCTA
>NW_009195996.1:65222-69829 GCF_000690835.1 Fulmarus glacialis | reverse complement strand
GGGCCGGTAACCCGCTCTCAGCTGCGTGTCCAGCCCCAGGTGACTTTGCAGGCTGCGGGGACCGATGCAGGCGCTTGGCTCCCCTCTCCTGCCCGCTCCTCTGCGCTTCCTGGTGAAGATGTGCCAGGTAGCAACATGCTGCCGTGGGAACTTTTCCCTTCCCAGAAGTTCTCCAGCAAAGCTAGAGAAAACCATCCTATTATCCCCATCCTTTTGAATATAACTTTAAAGAGAAAAAAAGTTTCCTCACCCTGTTTCTTAAACTAAGGCAGGAGCAAACCCTGATCCTTCCAGGGACACAGGGCAAGGCCATTCCCACCCAAGATGTAGGCAGCCGATCTGTGTTTTGTGGCTCTGGTATCCCTGAGCTCGGGATTTTTTTTCTTAGTCTTGGGCTGAACCATTTTTTCATCTTTAAAGATGAACTTCATAGGCAGCGGGTTGCTTCTGAGGGGCAATGTAAGCAGATATTAATGTTCAGCCTTTATCCTGAAGTGCTGATTAATTTGAATTCTGCACCTTTGGAGGATGACTCTTGTTGCTCTCTTTCTGTGTCTTTGGCCTGTCTTCATTTATAAGCTGAGGCTGCTCTAGGCAAGAAACCTACTCGTTGTTTTTTAAAAAATGTACATCTGCATCATGTTAATCTGTTTTGATAAGTACAATATGTTTTGAGGACACCCAAGGTTATTTCTTGGGGAGATTTTCATTGCCACTTAGGCTAGATTTTCATGTGGATGTGTCTCCTCCCCAGATTGTACTGACTATAGTTTTTTCTTGTGAAAACGTAGTGGCAGAACAGACTTCCCTGGTTAGTGCAGATGACTGTGGGGAAACAGCCTGTCACGAGATTGTGTCTTTGGTAACAATGTTGCTCTGATCTTGGCATGGCTGATGTTTTTGGTCCCTGAGCTTTCAACATGGTAATCACTCGATATTTGCATAGAGTATTTCTCTAGGGCGGGCCCATAGTGAACAAATTGCCCTTTTTGGGGTATCTTATAAAATTTGTGGGTTTTAAGGAATAACATAATAATGTTCAATGTCATTTACTACACAAAACTTTGGAATTCCACCCTGCATTGTATCTGGTTATGAACTGGACACCTTTGCAGTTTTACTCCCTAAAAGTTATTTTGAAAATGAAATTAATTTTGAATTAGTTAAAATTAACACTCTGGCAATGTGAAGAAGTGGGTATAAATAAATTGCAGTGTCGCTTTACTTTTTGCTTATATAATCTTCCTACTACCACTAACCATGTATCAGAACAGGGGATTTGCTCCATAGGCTCATGCAGTGATTTCTCTTGCACAACAACTGTCTCTTGCCTGGCTGTCGCAGAAATCCCAGAGCGTTTCCCTTTGAGATCTTTGGTGGCACCCTGTCATTTGCACTGCCGTGCTGGTTTCACCTTGTTTCTTCCCGACTCAAGGGTTTACAGGGTTAGTTTTAATGCTCTGCAGTGCCTGGTGTGGAGGGCTTTCACGCCTGTCCTCGCAGCACTGTCACCTCGCTGCTCCCGGGAAGGGGCCGCTGCCGCTGCCTGGTGCTCAGGGCAGTCCCCGCGCCCCCTGCGCTCAGGGCTCGGTGACAGCGCGGCTCACGCAGGATCTCTCATCCCTGTGATCTGCTGGCCCATGGGTTTGAGTAGCTGTGCAGTGAAACGGACTGGGGAAGGAGTCCGCTACAAACAACCTAGCAAAAAGTCACAAAAAAGGGTGTTTTAACTGCATGGCTTCCTTGATTTGATTCAGTGCACAGGTGTTTGTGAGGGTGCAGCACGGGGTGGGAGGAGTAGGGTGTGTGACTGCTTAGACTGGTACTGCTGCCGAGAAGTTACTCCTAAGAAAGTCTCCATTGCACAAAACTTATTAATGAGATTTTGTGGCATCTGCTGTGGGGCCTGTCCACTGGTCATACCTCAGCCTGCTTGCTTCTTCCATGCACACGCATCCCCCAATATACAGCCCTGCTTCACTTCAATATCTACAGGCAGTTTGTAGCCAAAAAAACCCAAACTCTTTCCTACTACTCCATCAGGGCTTGTTTTTACCTGTCTGGAAAGCAGTACAGGGAAAGGAGGTAAATGCTTGTCCTCACAGCCCTGGCCCTCTGAATGCTTACACGGGGCATATCTTCCCTCTATACCCACTCCTACTGAGAAACACTGGAACTGGGAATTTTTCCTGGGGAGAAGAGAGTTCTGGCCTAGAATTAGCAGAGGTCACTAGAACCAGGGGATGTGGCCTAGGCTGGCTCTCTTTGCTCATGCAGAAAATGGGCAAAGAATAAATTAGCCCCTTCCTCCCCAAAAAGCACGTACAAGACCCAGTATCCCACAGTTATCTTAAACCCAAGGCATCTGAAAGAGTGGTTTCTCCTGGCCACCTTGGAATATGCTGTTCCTGGGAACCCAATGTAGAGTCAAGTGCAGGCAAAATCCTGAAATTAAGAGAAAGAAGCCACCCTCCCCCAAATGTCAAACAAAGCCTTTCTAGTTGCAGTGAAATTCTTCCCCTTCCCCATTTTAAATGTGTACGTGCATCAAAAACATCTGGATCTAAACTGTAGCCTCACCAGAAAATGACTACAGCCTGCTTAGCTCTTTCTAGTCTGCCTCCAAATCAGCCTATCTGGCCATCTACCCTGGTGTCGAGAAAGCTTGGTTGGGTGCAACAAGATAGGACAACCACTGGAGAAAAACCTTAAATAAAGAAGAACATGCTCAAGCCCCTCCAAACAGGCCTAGGCCTCTTCTTTTTGCCCAGCAGGTGGTTTCAGAGTCCAAACTTCTGGCCCATATTGGGACTGATCCTGTCTGTGGTCAAGAAGGTTTTTGTATAGCCATATGGAGAGGAGCAAACCACAGTTTGCAGCTGGCGAGGAGGGCCCTGCAGACCTGCACCAGGGATGGGGCAGGTGAGCGGCAGCAGTCCCTCCATCCCTCCAGCATTACTCATCACCCCAAAACGGTGTCTCCGGGGGCCCAGGCTGGAGGGGGGGCCAAGGCCTCACTAACCCCCACTCCAGGAAACACCCAGCCTTCCTCTTCAGGAGCCCCGGGAGGGCCTGAACGTTTGAGCCACGCAGCGAACATAATGTCATGCTATTTTTGTAGTTGTAACCCCAGCAACTGTCCCTCTGACCTAGTATGCTCATTTGGAGAATGCCAAAGAGGAACTGGGATTTGTTTTACCACGTGGGTGGCATCTTGACCATAGTGATGGTTAACACGAAACCCTCCTCCCCAGCCATGAGTGCTGTTCTTGGCAGGGGGGGTTTGTTTCGAGGGATGCCTGTGCCACCTCCATGCTCCCTGGCACATCTGGGACCAATGGGGACGGTGTGGGACGCACGGTCACCGGCTGGCAAGTGCTGCTGCCCGCTGAGGCATGGCCTGGCAGCCTGGACCAGCTTGCGCTGCCCAGCTGAGGGACAGGTCCCAGGGGCGTGGGGCATAATGGTGTCCCAGGAGAATATATCTTGACGTCTTGGATGAGGCTTTTTGCAGAAGTGTTCCCACAGTACTGGTCTTCTGGAGCATCATCATTCAAGCCCTTTACCTAAATGGTATTGTCTTATCTAATGTTTTAAGAACCCGCATTCACACAGACTCTGCCATTTTTGTGATTACATAGAGAGCCACTAACTTTATTTTCCTGAATATGGCTACAAAAGATACAGGATAAATTCCTGGCTCCATTACTTATAACAGGTAATGCAGGATTTGCCAGTAAATTTCCCTGGCAGGATGGTTCACAGAATATGCAAGCTTTTTTATTTTTATTTTTGATGCTGAAAATGCCATTGAAATTTTGGAAAAGACCTTCTAAACACTTGGACAGATTTTCTAAATGCCACTGACTGTTGCAACATAATTTCCTCATCACTGCAAGCGTTGTGGCTTAGTCTGGGTTTGTTCTCTGATCCTCTCCCAATATGACAGTGTAATTCTCCATTTATGCTCATAAATAAAAAGTTTTAAAAAAGCAACTTCTTTATCTTGTATGTTCAGAAACTAAAATTATTTTTTACCCCCTCTGCTGCTTTCTGCTGTTTGTTTCCCGCCGGCTCATTCCTTGTACACGCTGCCTCACTCTGGCGGCGTGTTTCGGTTTCTGTTGAAGAGCTGTGAGGCCATCGAGGCATGCTCAAAACCAGACTCGGTGGAACAAACTGTGTCCGAGACTGTGAGTATCCTACCTTCATTTGGTCAAAATTTGCTGTGAATTGCCAGATATTTCCTGTTTACTCAGGGCTCCAGTTTTCCATACCCTGTTGTTAAGATCATTTATGTTTTTTCTTTGGTTCTCAGAGTAGATAGAAAACTCCTGTAGCACAGAAACAAGGGATCGGAAAACTTGTCTGAAGCATTTTAGTCCTTGGTAAGTGGTGTTCCTAGATCAGAACAAGCATCTTCATACAGAGCCAATCGTAGTAGAGAAACCATTAGGCAAAATCCAGAGTTTGACTGCTATCACTGACAAGACTGATGGTTTTTCTTGCCTGAAGGTTTCTCTCTGACTCCTTTGATGACTGCTTTTTCTGATTTCCACTGAAATCAATGCTCTCTAGTTTAATACCTTCCAGTACATGGTTTGTAT
>NW_009195996.1:0-65211 GCF_000690835.1 Fulmarus glacialis | reverse complement strand
CTGAAGCTACTAATATCACTAACATCCATTACAATGTTAAATATTATATAAAATATCAGCTGTACATATCTTCCTTTTTAATTCATAAGCTTTGAGGCTAACACCTTTTTATGGAGACCATTCATGCCATTGTCTTAATGCGGATTACAGATTATGACTATGTTTAATCTAGGGAACCTAGGGGCCTGTTTGAGTTCCTGATCTGGGTTGGCAGCTGAAGCCACATCCTGACTGCATAGCGGGGTGAGGCTCGGTGACGCCACAGCATCTGCCCATAGCCTCCTCTGCAGGACAAGAAACCCTAGGAAAGTGTCCCAGGCAGGAGCTCTGGCACACAGGAGAGATGGGCAACGAAGCTGCAGGAAAGAATGTGAAAAGTCCAAGCCAGGGTATAGGTGCAGCCTTGGCCCTCAGTTGCCATTTCTGAACTTCTAGGATTTCATATAGTCAAAATAAAAAGCAAAGAATTGTAAACTGTATCATGTAGCATAAAAATTTAGCAATGAGAAGGTGAATAAAAAGAACTGCAAATAGATTAGTTTAAAACATCAATTTATAGTAAATCTTTTTAATGTTTATTTTTATTTTTAATGCTTTGAGGAGACAGTGCTGCATCAAAGGATCTCAATGAACTATGCATGACTATTTCAAGAGGAAGTTATTTTTTACAGATTACATTAATGCTCATAGATACAGTCTAGTGCCTTCAATGTATATAAAACAGCTGAGAAACCTGATTTGAAGTACGCAATTGGTTTGATAATCAGGTTTCAATTTTATTCATAACATAACCATGTAAGACTTAGTTTTCTCTCAGTCATGCTAGAAAACCCATTCCTTAACCCCTTCGCAATTAGCAAAATTTTGTCTCCAACATTAATAGAGAAGATCCTGCCAAAATTTTTTATTAGAAGTACTCAGGAGTCAAGGATGCAACTGTTCTTTATAGGAAAGAATTCTTCAAATGGTTTTCATGTACAACCTGTCAGGCCAAGTAGCCAGTGTGTTTTTTCATTTTGACTTCCCCACTTCTGGGGAATGGGGGGAATCACAAGATGTTGCACATTTTACTCTTTAAAGACAGCTTTGTGAGCTTTTGCTTGGCTTTTCCTTCAGGAAGTCCTGACAAAAGGGCAGCAATGTAAGCGCTCCTGAGCAATGTATAAAATGATTGAAAATTCACTTCAAAATATCTGTCTGATTTTACTGTCTTGAGTTCATAGTCTTTCACCTGGCTCAGAGGTACTTCTCCCTACCTATATCTACATGCTGTCTTAAACCCCCCTCAGACTCTGATAATTGCTTCAAAGAGAGTATTTATTCATACGTAAAGGTCTCTATTTAAAATTTGAGTCTACTGCTTGAGCTCTGACTTCGTGCTACTACTGGCATAGGACTAAAGGTGAGAGCTCCAACCATGGAAGCAGTGTAATGTGAATGTAAACTTAGCCAGTCAGTAGCAGGAATTTGGCTTGATCAGTCTGTGTTCACATGAAAGTCAGTGAATGATTGCTACTGTTCTGTTTTTCAATGCTGTGGAAGTTTAGGAAAAATAGCCCAAATTGATACCACCTACTTTTGAATTGGAAAACAGCCCAAATTCATACCACCTGAATCTGAAATGGAATCTGTAGCCATGATGCAGGTTTGAATTTTTCCTAAAGGCCTGCTATTTTAAAGTATTTTGTATATATTTGATCTCTTCTACTTTCAGAATATCCATAGGAAGACGTGCCAGCAATACACTGTGGGGATGAAGAGCGGAGGGGAAACGGAGGATTAGCAGTAGACTCTCACATGCTGCCCGGGAGGGTTTTGTGCTTGATCATATGGGTCTGAATGCAAATCTGTGGGACTTGGTACCAGGCCAAAAGAGCGCTCAAACTCTATTGTTTAAAACTATGCCAATTTAGACATGGTTTTGTTTCCCCTCGATTTCTATTTCGGTTGATAGACTGCCTACTTAACTTACGTTCAGTGTCCCATAGCTGGTGTTTGGAAACCATGAGTTTATGGAACATGATTTCTCGTGACATTCTCTGTATTTACTACTTACTGATCGCTATAAACAGGTGAAACCCTTCTGCTTCATGTTTAAAATAATACATCTCTCTTTTTTCCAAGCATTGCTTTCAGACTCTCATTAACCAGTCTATTTGAATGGATTTTTTTCCATTTCCAGGATGCATATAAGCTGTTTTAAGCTAGAAAACACTACTTGTACAGGAAAAGTTACATGTGGGCATTTAGTTGTGTCTTAGCAGATGAGAAGAAGGTACTTTTCTGTCCCAAGTATTTTTAAATAACACTAATTTTCACAAGTTTTAGTCTCCTCACTGTGGGTCAAATGGCTCAATGCTACACTGTTAATTTTGGAAGACTCCTAGCAACTGCACTAGAAATCTTAAAGTTTTAATCTGTTATCACTTTGGATACTAAATGGCATATTCAAAGTTGTTCATATAGTAATAGTAGTAGGAGGTGCATTTGAAAATGCAACTCTAAATTTAATTGAACGGATTTGGGTTTGTCTTTAGGCTCACTGGGGGAAACAGCCTGTAAGTGTAGGCATGTACTGTAGGGTAGGCAAAGATGTGAAAACAGTAAGTTTAGTAGGATTTTCTCATGAAGGCGCTTCTAAGCAAACTCATTTTAGCACCTGCGGAGAAAATGTGTTTTATTTCTCTGGGGACAAACCCACTGTGTAAAAAGCTGCACTTCTGCTTTTCAGTTTTACTGTCATCTGTTCCACATGCACACAGAAACACAAAATTTGCTCCTTCAGACAGACTAATTATTTAATGTTAAACTGAAAGCGTTTGAGGTCAGATTGCCTTGGAGGCAGTGACCTGTGTTGGAGACAACCGACAGCTACAGTGACTCTGAAAAATAGTGCTGCTGCTTGGTCTGCAAATCTTATCCCCTTCCAGCAGTCAAGAGTGAACTGCAGCGGAGATACTTGTAACCGGCCGGCTTTAACCTAGCTCTGATCCTAACCACAGAAGCGAGGGCGTAGGGGCGCGGGCTTCTTTGCAGACTGGCAAGCCACTCTTATTTCTGACTTTTCTCCGGAGCTTGTATACCCTGCTCTCCTTCCTCCTCATCTCTTGCTGCAACTGGATTAAATCTTGGACGAGTTTGCTTCCCTGTCCGTCCTCCTGTTTGGGTGTGGATTTACCCTGGAGGGTACCCAGGAGGCCTTAGCGGGAGCGCTTAGCAGAGTGGGGTGTTTGGCCCTGGCACTGAGAACGAGACTTGCATGGGGCAGAGGAGGATGAGGGAGGAGAAGCGTTTTCTGTCCTTCCTTTCTGCGTGTGCCTGCTGAGCACCAGTCAGAATTCAGGCATAGATGGTGAATGGTCTAAATATGTTTGTGTCCCTGCTGACAAAATCGCTGTGTATACTCACACAGACAAAAGGTTGCACAAAGTATTCAAATTTCAAAATGAAAGGGATGTCTTAAAATGAGGTTATTTTTGTATAGCGCTGATACTGTTTACACATATCGTGATGCCTTCAGTACCTGGAAAATGCTGAAAACCCAATAGTTTTTAAACCACTTCTTTCCTGCACTGGCCTGTAATACATGCAGCCAAGGAAAATGGTTGGTGCATCTTTTCTCTGGCACGATTTGGTAATCTGCACTGCTTCACTGACCGTAATAATTGCTGTCTGAGCATTTTCCTGTTCCTGCTTAGGAACAGGAAAAATGCTTTTGTCTATAGTCTTTTCTGTTTTCATATGCTTCCATCTTCTTAAGACAGCTCTCTTCTGTCTCTTGGATAACTGGAATTGCCTAACATTATGTTCTGGAGGCAGAAAATGTCACTGAACAGAAAAAGTCCCAAAAGTCCTTCTCACCCAAAAGTATACTGGATTTGAAATACTGCCGTCAAAAAAAGACAGTGAAGTGATCAAGGGGATGGAGGACTTTCTAAAGAAAGAAATTATTATCTTATTAATTAAAAAGGTAGCAAACTACTATTTGAAATAATAACAAGATAACGTTTTATGATCACAGGTGCTATATAGCTGTGAAATGAGATAAAGAATTTCATGGACTACTGTCTTCTGTGGAGAAAAATTGCTCAGACTTGTAACTATAGCCATGAAATTTTTCTGTTCTCTAAGACTGCAAATTTTGTGAATTGTTGCAAAGAGTATGTTTACACAGTTGGTAACTTTAATTGCATTAAGACTGTAAAACTGTAGCAGATGAATAGAAGTGCCACACTATATCAGAGTGGTCAGTATTTGGGTTACTATTTTTTATATATCCTATTTTGAAGCATTTATTGCTGTTGTACAGCATTTAAAAGAGTTATTTCATAAGTTTGTGGTTATAAAAGCCTGCATCTTTCTACTCAGAGTATTTTGGGAGAAAAAAATTCTACGTTTAGTATCAAACACTGGGTTTCAGAATAACTGTTTCTACTTTTTATGTCATTTCTTCAGATTTAAAATATAAAGGGAACTCGGGGAGAAGTGAAAGGAGAAAGAAAATTTGATAGATGCCTACATGTAAATAAACACATCTATGTAAATTTGAATATTCATTTTATTTCAGTAACACATGGTAGTCTTATTCATAAATAATTATCCCTTTTCATTATATGTTGTTCTAATAGAGAACAAGAAGAAGGTCACTGCATTGAGGAAATTACAATCTAAAATATATTGGGATTAAAGAAAGTTTCTGACTGGTAGTTTAGAAATAATATACATAGATGACAGTCTTAAGAGATTTTTGATTTCTGGACACTAGTGGATTTTACCAACGTCTGCAGCGTGGACTTGGGTACTTACACCTTCTCCGTGTTGTAGAGATCTGCCTGGGGTTATGTTATACAGTTGAAATTCTCCTGTTTGTTATTGCCACAATAATGTTGAGTCAGGAATATGTTTATAAACAAACTGATGAGTGAAGACTAGATTGCTATGTACTACCTGAAATTTGAAACTGTTGACAAGGTATAGATTATTTGTATAGCTTTTGCTATAAAATGTTCATATTCGTTAGCAAATAGGAAGACAACAGAGTCTTCCAGAGAGAAATTATTGGTTTTTAAGGTATCTCTTCCTTAAGGGTTGTGATTTCTTTCATGCTTAAGCCTTCCTCAAGGCCAGTTAACTTTCATCATTCTGTTCACAGGAAAATTTCCCCCTTTATGAGAAAGACTCCTCGAAGTATCATGAGCTTCTAAAGAAATTACAGATTTCTATTATTATTCTTATTCCTGGTGGAACTGATACCGCTAATACTTTCCTGAATCAAAGTTCACAGCGTAAATTTATTTGT
The DNA here is from genome assembly GCF_000690835.1 of Fulmarus glacialis. Classification (NCBI taxonomy): domain Eukaryota; kingdom Metazoa; phylum Chordata; class Aves; order Procellariiformes; family Procellariidae; genus Fulmarus; species Fulmarus glacialis. Next base: position 59,912 of record NW_009195996.1, on the reverse strand, counting down.
TTCAGCATGGTTCATGGTTTCGGCATTGGGGTGTTATACCAGCTCAGCGAGCGAGCGACGTACTGTTCATACGCATGCATACGGAGGCACCCACCCACACCCATTTGCTTGTTCTTATCTTCCTTAGGCATCCGATGCAGGCTAATGTCACAAATGTCGTATGAATTAGACCTTTGATCTGACCCAGGATTGCTTTACTTTAAGTAAGCCAATAGTCGAGAATATTAGAATAGAAAGAAATGCCATAATAAAGGAGCAAAATTTTGAGCTTGGTATAGGATAAATTCTAAGCCTGCCCAGGTATCTGCTGGAGCTATGCCATGGGACTGCATTTCAAAATGTTCTTGGTGCATTGGCTGTGAATGAACAACACTTCAAATCTGTACAGAAAGTGGGGCTTTCTCAGAAACTGGTGTTCCGTCCTGTGGACTCTGCAAGGTACATGATAGGTATAGGTATATACTGATATGTTGGTTTTGACTTAGGGTGGTTCTGGACCATTTAGATCTTTAATCCTGAAGAATTTATTCCCATTATTCATTGTGGTTACAGAGGATCTGATACTATATCCACCCTGATGATGGCAGGGAGGTGTTGCTGGAAAGACATCGTCTGTAAGAGCTCTGTGATATGACATTAGCTACATTTGTTATTTGTCAGTGTTTTCTTAGAGCCACTTCTTTTTTTTTTTTTTTTTTAAAGCTAAAACCCAATAAAGTACCAATGTGATGGAGGTATATCATACATGTTTAGTACTGCTTTTGGTTAAAAGCTGAAATTGTTGAAATTTTGGTTTTATCTGTCATTTTTAATAAATCCCCGGAAAGGGATTAGCTAGCTGTAAGACTGTACATGTGAATCATAGTTCTGTTTCTTTAAAAAGACAAAATAATGACAGGAAATATTTTACTTTGGATTTTTTTCAGAGTATATTTAAATCTATCTATTTGTGGGCTCTATGTGGACAAAAACCATCTAGTTATGAATAATTTCTTAAACATTATTTGTACCCATAATATAAAAGGAATATAGCTGGTAGTTCATGCTGACATTTCAAGCAATACAAACAATCCTTTTACTTCTGTGATCTTGAACTGTAATATCAATTCATTAAAGCAACAGCATGGATATGTCTTATATTTTCGTGTATTTCTTCAGAATATTATTGCTTAGAAGAATGAGATAAGGAAGATACATACTAATAAAGGTAATTAATTATATCAGCCAGATCAGGGATTTAGAAAAGTATCTGATTACTTTTATGAAATGTATGGTAAGGCAAATTAACTGAAATGGTAAGATATTTTTAGGTTATTGTCCGTATTCTGAGAGCTTTGTAAAATAATAAAAAGCCATGAAACTGGGCAGTGAGGAACTAAATAGGAGAAATGACAGAGCTGTGGTAGCAGGTGTCTGGGGAAACTGAAGTGCCAGAAATGTGAAGAAGAAACTGAGACTTAATGCTCTGTCAAGGATATCATTGGAGAGTACCTAAAATGTGCAATGACAGTGGGTGGAGGAGAATGGAAAACAGGAAAGCTGTAAAATACATAAAATCTCTTTTTTTCCCCCTCAGAACTCTTGACTATTAGGAACAGGAGGAGATTGTCAGACTTTGAAAAATCAGGCACGGCTTGCGGAAGAACAAAATAAAATATTTCTTAAAACATATCAGGCAATTGTGTTCCATTATAATTTTTAACAGCAGTCGCAGCCCAGACCAGGACAGCTTTGGGCAGGGAGACCGAACTGCCTCCCTACTCTGGAGAACGTCCTTTTATCCCTCTGTCCTCCAGAAGGTTTATAAAATAACCTGCGAGAGGTGGTCTGAGTAGTCCTAAACTGTAACATGCTGCAGGGAAGCTGCATATACTGCTGTTAGCGTGGCAAGAGATTGGCCATAGTCTGGCCTGAAGACCCATCACCTCTTCAAGAATTCAGAGCATATCTGAATTTTACTTCTAAGAATCGTAAGCAAACATCAAGATTGTAAAGTCAAAGTGTGTTTACACTGTGCGGTGGAGCACGGTGCCAGAGCTGGTGACAACCGAGCAGTCTCTGGAACAAGACGTAGTGGAGCTGCACCTTGAGACAAGGCATTTCAGATCACGTGCAGCATCCGGTAGTGCAGCTTTCCTGCTTCTGGCAGCTGAGCAGCTCCTGTGCTTGGTGCTAGCTCCTCAGTCCCTATGCTGCACGCACTGCAGGTGTACAGATACTATGAGGCACTGAAAATTAGAGAAAGCTAGCATGGAGGTTGCCTGTGACTCCTAATTTCATAAATATGTGCATTATGATACGGTCTGTATTTAGGTGGTTACAGAGAGACTCTCTGATGCTCTGAATCATGTGTTGACAAGTGTTAATACCATCTGTCATGCAGATATGCACAAGTACCATCATGCCAGTGTCCATGGTGTTACCAAGGTAATTCTACATTCCTCACATTGGTGTTGCTTTTGGAAAGGGAGTTTATGAGGAGGGTGCTAGTAAAGAGATATTTACTTGCATGCTGAATGCAATTTCTGTGTTTGTTTGGGGCAAATCTTTGAAATATATATTTTTGGCAAATGTATTAATTCTATGGGTTGCCACCTGTAGCTGTGCAGGCTGTTGGGTTTCAGGTCTTGAATTTTGTTGCCCAAAGGGCTGCCGTGGCATTCCTACCAACTGCACTCCATCTTTGCCAGTTCAGCTGCGCTGAACTGCCTCTCCTGAAGCTGTTCCAACTGACTGGTTGCTACAGCACCAACCGTCTGGCTTGCAGCTGCAACAGGCCCTCCTGCCACAGTCCCTTAACTTCTCCTTGCAGCTCATCTTGTAACTTCTCTACCCTGCTCGTCTAGCCGGCCTCATTTTTAAGCAGTACAGTTTTCATGGCTTCATATCTTATCTCAACCGTTTACCTGTTCTCATTTCTGAATTCAAGAGAGTCTGAATGAAAGGGTTTCATACTTTCCTTCGTTATCTTAGAAATACTGCATAGACCACCTGCCATCACAGCACAAATGTATGAACTAATGAATGAAGCTCTGCATGCTTATACAAAAGCAAAAAGAGGTCATGTTTTCACTTGGTTTCACCGAGGCTAGTCTAAAGCAAGAAGAATGAAATGTCTCTCCTGCGGAGAGCATAAATATGTGTTGATAACACGCTGTAAATTAAATATTGTATTTCTTTCAAAAACTGAGAAGACTCCAGTTTGGAGACTTGGAGCAAAATGAGGCAAGACATCTGCTCTGTTTTCTGCCCAGTATGTACTTGAGCTGGGGCACATGTGGAATTCTGCTAAAATGAGATTATAAATTAATAGTCCTTCACACTTCATTGCTTGAATGAGCCAGAAGTTATTTTCTTCTGAGTTTTGAGTCCCAGGTGCAGCACTTTCTGACTACCAAATATGATTTTCTAAAAGGGAAGAAAGACCAGTGAATCGAAACTACAACCACCTCTTCTCTGTGGTCTGAGTACAGCCATGTAATAGAGAAAAGGAAAGCACGTCAACTGACAGGGTGGAGGAAAAAGATCCTATCCAGGCACATGATGATGGTGAAGAACCGGTTTGTGATTTGGGCAACAGCTTCCATTGCTGGTTCTGCTTCTGGCTTTGTGTACAAACATAAGCAGGTCATTGGGGTCTGTGTCTTAAAAAGGTGACTTGTTTCTTTGATTTTTGGTAGCCAACTTGAGTTGCTCTGCGACTGATATTTAATTGCTATTTAGGCTGGTCTAGAGAACTAAAAAAGATAAATGTTTCTACTTTCACTAAAACTCAGTGAGATTAAGCTGACTGTTACAGACCTGGCTCTTCCTACAGCTGGACCAGCGTATGCTTTTTTCTCCGAGGCTGATCCACTCTTGCTCTTTAAAGAGGGTTAATAGACATCTAGTATTATTTAGCATTAGCCTGTCACACTGTTATCAGAAAGAGTCTGTGATTTATCTTGCTTAACGTCCCTAAACATGAGCATAGTGTTTCCAACATAAAAGAAACTCTTCTATAAGTATACTGTTAGCCCCCCCCACAAATGGCATTCCATAGATGGCTGAGCACGGCAGGGTACCATAAAAGGAGATTGGGCAAGGTTGTCTAATTCTAAAATTTTCTAATTTAGAAGTTGTCCTGAACAGGCTCCAGAACAGAGAGTGATGGAAAATCATGGGGCTGAAGAAGAGGAGACTCTGCAGACAGTTCTAGGCTTATACTGATTTATATATTATATATACAGACATAAGCCAGCTAACACTGCAACCTCTGTGCCCCGCTCTGTATTTTCCTAACTGGGATAGGGAGGATAAACTGTGCCGTGGAAGATACTCGGACAACTTGAAACTGGTTTCCATCGCAGGCATCAAGGGTGTTGGGAAGAAAAATTGGGATTTCCTCCGACATCTTCATATCCTATCAGTTCTTTGGTGACCTCCAGATAATATCAACTGGTATTTCAATTGTTTGAGAATGGGATTATTTTCAGTAAGAAAGGATGGGAAAAAGGAAAAAATTCTTGGAGTTTCTGGATACAATTTTCATTAAAATGGAAAAAACCCTCCAACTCTGACAGTATATCTGTAACCCTGGGGCATTCCTCATCATTGCAATAGTGATAATTCAGTCTAACAGTAGTATGTGCATAAAGAAAGCCTTTTGTTGTATATTCTTTCTACTGAGCCCAGGGGCAGGAATATAGCCCACAGAACCACAAGAACGAAAACATTGCCAAGTTAGTTTCCACTTTAACCACAGCTGCAATACTGTAGCATGGTAGCATCTGAACTGCCACCATTGCTATTTGGAAAGTAGTAAGACCCCAGCAAATATCTGGATATCGGGACTTGATCAGATAATACAAACTTGTATACTTTGTGTATTTTTGTATATTTTCAACTTTTGAGAGAACTGTATTGGTACTATTTGTGGTATCTTTTTCAAAGATTGAATGCTGTTCTATTTACAGTCTCTAGTGACTTCCAATGATTCTTGTATACAGGTGTCTGTTCTCTCTCTATAAGCTCTGCCAAATGTAGTTTCTAGCTACATCTTTATTTTTGGTAACAAAGACAGGCTCGTAATCATGGTTATTTCCTGTCAACTTTACTTAGTATCTTTATGCAACTGCAGTTGAAGAAATTGTTTAGTGAGAAAGACCACTGAAGTAGGAGCTTTTTAGACATTGTGTTTGCTTAAAACATCCTTCATTTAAAATTTTAAGTGATGCTGCAAGACAGGTAAGGCTGTTGCCAAAGTACTGCATCTCCGAGTTTGTCTTAATTGTGAACTATAAGCAGAAGGTGGGCTGCCAGGAGGCGAGTCACTCACGATCTAAAAGCCATACTGTACAGCACTGAGCATAAGGTGATATACATTGCTTTTCAGCTGAATGTATTGCTAGTTTGAATGTCTTCTATATTGGGTTTGGTTTTCATCCCACCTAGAACACCATTAATGTAATTCCATCTGGCATCTCCGTGTCCAGTTTAGAAAGATTGTTCGAGTATGTCTCCTGTGTGGTTGCAGTTGTAGGAGAATGTGATGTACAGAAACAGTTCAACCCTTGTACAATTTTCTTTATGCATTATTTTCAATATAAAACAATGCATAAAATACAAATTCACTGTTTATCTGTGGAAAAGTATCAAATGTTATCGGGCTTAAATAGTGGACAGCATATTTTGCCAACATAGACTATCATAAATTTTTGGCAAATCTCAAAAATATGGCGAAGCTTGGTTAGAAGATTGGATTGGATTTCCTTAGTACTAAGAAAAATGCCCAGTTATAGATTCACAATATTGGAATGTGTCTGTCTCTGTTCGCCTGACTAGGTACTTCTTTTGACATGGAGCTGAGATGGGGAAGGTGCTATGATTAAACTGTGGTCTCAGGTTCAAATCTATGCGGTCTGTGGTGGTGCCACAAGGCTTTTAACCCTGTGATCTTTCCATTCTTTCATTGCTAAGCTTTGACAAAACACTTCAAAAATTATTTCAGAATACCAGTTTTGCCTGGCTTTAGATCCAAGATAGCACGGTGAACAATTTAGTTACAAGAGCAGAAGTGAGCTTCCTAGAAGAACTTGGAACACGATATGCTCCTGAGCTGTGAGGGGGTCTTTCCTCCTTCTCAATTAACTGGTGTGATTGCAAAAGTCATGATTGCTCATGGCAAGATGGAAGAGAAACTGCTGTAATGCAAGTGACTGTTGCCCCCTTTCTGCTGCAGGAGTGTAATATTCTCTGCTGCTGTAAAAGGAGGCAAGATGGTGTTGCTTTGCTGAGCAAATATTTCTTAGGTCCTCCTGTGAACAGGATAATATCCAGAATTTATTCTAATCAGCAGGCAATGGCTGCCTCTGTAAATATTTGATGCCTGAGTAGACTTTTGTCATAGCTTTTCTATGCTAAAAATGAGTAAATAATATATAAAAATGTGATGTAAAGTCAAATTTGGATAATTTTTTTTTTTTCTTTGGAGTGTATATAGCTATGTTTCTGTGATACTAGAATGGTTATGTACTGGAAACCTCTTTTGGTCTCTTTTAGGTATAATTTTTATTGGGAGGTCACTGTTTGAAGAGGTATCTTCTGAATTTGCAGCCTTGGTCTTTTCCAGTTTTGGGAATAAGTGAAGATTTTTAAAGTGGCATTTAAGCTACATCAAAAACTAAGGAAAGCAAGGAACTAAATCTACATATTTAGACATAAAACATTCAACCTGAGTCAGCACTGGTATTTAAAGGATATAGGGTAATTAAAAATCCCTTATAGTATATCCCAAGGAGAGGGGAAAACCTTTCCTGCTTACTAAGTATTGGGATAGAAGTCATCTACCACCTTTGCTTTTTCACCTTCGAGCTTTCTCTGGAGCGGGAAAGTCTAAATGCAGATTGTCACAAGATTTCTGTACTGCGCGTCTTGCTTAAAGAGACAGCAAAACCCCTTGTCTTTATTATTTCTTAAGGAAACAGTCCAATTCTCATAGAAATCTCATTGATTTTACTAGTATTTTTATTAGGATTTGTCTTTGGTTAGGCAACGTAATCCACAGAAATAAAAATATAGGAGCAAGAAATCAAAGTATTTCAAAGTGAAACTGAAAGTATTATGTTGCACACCCTACATTTGTCAACTAAGAATAAATTTAATAATTATGCCTGTGCAACCCCCCCTCCAAACAGGATTAGAAAATTCTTTACATGTGAAATTTGAATGTCATTGTAGTCTGTTAGAAGTCTACTGATTTATTTCTTGACTTCTCTTTTATCTTATTCTTAATTTTAACTATTGTCTTAATGTTTATGCCTTCAATTGTCCTGTCTTTTTAATGAGAAGTAAAAATGTAACAGAAGAAAATGCATTATGCATGCAAGTGTTTGAGACAATGATTCTCGCTAGAGGCGTGGACAATGAGTTAAAATGCACTGAAGTGTCTGACTAAATTGTTGAGAAAAGATGGGTGTAAATCTCTCTCACGAGTAGACTAGAATTAATTTTGCCAGCGGAGGCCTGTTTGCCCTTTGAACCATCATCCTCTTTTGTTGCCTGCAAGCCTGGGATGGCCCCTGACAGCACAGAGGTCTCTCTGGCAGCTGCAGCGATGGCAGTATTGGTCTCTGCTTGGCCTGTAATCCCCGCAATATTCAGATGTCCCCAATGCATGTAACTTCCCTGGCCCTGTGGCATCACAGCTGGTGAATGGGACCTTGGGAAGCAAGTTACGGCTTTCCCCTGCAGTGCGGCTGTAGAGTTTTTGTTACTATTTTAAGTGAAGACATCACAATTCCTGATGCTTTTCCATTATAGCACCCCTGTGAGATAGGGAAATAATACTGTTATTTCCACACTGCAGGTGGGAAAGGAAGCAGGGAATGCTAAAACAATTTAGCTGTGTTTACTTAGGCAAAGCAAGGTCTCAAATCTGCATTTATGAATCCAGGTTTAGTGATTATTGGACACCATCACTCCAAAAGATTTTGCCTTATGAACTCTCTCCTGACCCAGCTACAAAGGGGCTAAGAGGGGATCCAGGCCTTTGCACCTGGTGTATGGAGAACTTGTCCATGGATTTAAATGTTGATAGCTGTGAAAAAGCTGAAAAGTGAATTTTCCATGTTAGGTTGTTTACCTTCCTTAATGAAGAAATAAAAGAAAAAATGCTCGTGGAGGGGGAGGACGAAAAAGGAGTTAATGTGTAATGTTTCTAGTTCTTGCAGTTTGAATTATGCAAGTGCAGACGTTTCAAGTGGAACATCTCAGCATTACAAAGGTACTTTCCTGATATGTAACATCTCTTACAATTGAGAATTTATCCATGTCTCAGGAAAAGACATCTCCTTTGCTTGGAAGGCAAGGATGAAAATTTTCAGTCTGGAGTTATTAAAAATTATTAACAAATGAAAAAAAAAAGATGTTAGAAACTAATCTAGAAATCAATCTTAATTACAGAACACTTACTTGATTTATGACTAGCAAATTTTTCGGCATATACTGTAAATTCCTGGTAAAATAAACTAGTAACATTTTTCACAGTAGTGAAAATTGGTAGATGTTTATTTCAAGAAAAGAAGATCAAATGCTGCCCACAGCATAATTAAACAAAGCTTGTAATTATGTGTTCCTTATCACAGCTCATTTATTATCCAGGATCTTCCATAACTGCATGTTGCTATATACAAATGGCAAACTCGAGACTTAACATCTCATACCTGATTTGCGGGTGAAGATTTCTCATTTACCTAGCAATCCGACATAGCCAGACAGGCTTCTGAATTTGCACATGTGATAAAGAACACTGATTTTATGATGAAAGATTCCAGTCCTGATTTTGGAAAACAGTCCCCAGAGCTCAGGAGTTGAGAGCAAAATTTATTCTGAGTTTGATTTGGGGTGAATTTCTAATCTCATTAGCTATAAAGAAGGCCTTTTAATTGCACGGTCCCTGGGAAAGTGAAACTTGAGTAAGCTGAAACAACTTCTGCAGAAACATCTGATACTGTAAGTCTTGGACTATCTACACTGAGGTGATTCAGCTGTAATTACATTTCTTTCTCAAGATGTGCTTCCAAATTATGGATGTTCATAACAAGTTCTAATAAAGTTTATAATAAACTTCATAATAAAGTTATAGCTTATATGCCAGTTTTGCTGAATACAGTTATAAATACCAATCTTATTTGCACTGCTTATTAAAATGTTAAGTAAAGATAGCAAGACAGCATGTTTGGAAAGCACGTAAATTCCAGTATTCTGAAATATCTGTGGTATGAGGTTGATTTTGATATCTGCGCTCTCTTAAAGAGTGCTCCTGAATGTCGTGTGATGTGTGTGGTGTTTTTCCTGGCATAAATTTTAACACTGAATAAATAAGCCCAAGGCTGTCGTCAGTGGGATGTTTGAGACTTCTCCCATGGGAAGTATCTGGAAAGTGCTGTTGTACTGCCATTCTTGAGAGCGAACTTGTTCAATGTTTTGGGTGACCCCAGGCTTTCAGGGTGAGAGTGGATCAACTGAGTCTGCTGTGTGGAGCGAAAAATACAATGGTTCTTCTGCAGGAGGAAGGGCTTTAAGCAAAGCTCAAGATTTCAACATGATGTCAGGTCTGTTGAAAACATAAAAACCTGTGAGAGCAGTTTGTTGCACAACCCTGGCAGCCAGGTCCAGAGAGCATTTGGACTAGTTTCTCAGTACTCTGCTGTCCCATGTTTGAAAGCAGCACCTCTCTTCTGTTATTGTTTTGGGAAGTGGGGAAGGAAATCTTTCATTATTGCATTTCAGGGATAGGATAGGACACTAATAGAGATTGCACCTTGATAATTTCACTACTATATTCAGTAGCTGCTCAGAAGCAATCTAGGTAGACCCATGGCTTTAAGTGTTGACGAAAACTAGTTTACATCCAGCTGTCATTAGGCTGTCAAAGTCAATGCTAATTGAATTAATAAAATTCAAAAGAATAAAATATGAGTCTTCATGAAAAGCGCAGTGCAAAAGAAGTTTATTTCAGAGTATCAAAACAGAATTATGACGATAAACTCTTTCCAGAGAAAACATTTTGTCTTTTTTGCCCCTGTTATCTTTTCCCACTTAGAGAACAGGTGTAGTATTGACTAGAGGGAAAAGAGCCTTCCATTCAGTTAGTGGAGGTATTTGGTGCAGAAGTCAGGGAAGTATACCTATGCATGGCTGCAGATTGCTCCTGGTACATCTGTGATGGGATTTCCTAGCAGAATGTAGAATAACTGCGTGTTTTGGTTCACAGAGCCTTCTAGACTCACAATCTTTCTTACAGAAAAGAAGAACACCAAGAGTTGCACTAGTGAGAACTAGAACGGGAAAGGCAAAGAGCTTCTGATGGTGGCACATCAGAGGACCTAGCTTCTGTCTAATGAAGCCTCATGAAGAAACCTTCGTCACGGGCAGAGACCTGAAGCAGTGGCCACTGCCAGGAGAAACACAGGATTTTGATCTCACCTTGTCTGGCAATTACTATTTTTCTGTTTATCTATCCTTAATGTTTTGGTCCATTGGGGATTACCTACCGTATGAACAGGCTTGAACAGGCCTGTTCATCTGGCTTAGGTGGATTGATGTAGAGCTTTCCCAGTTAAAACATGCAAACTGTTTGAGTGCTAGAAACTCAGGCAATTTTTGCAATAGCAAGTAGTAAGATTTTAGAGCGAAAGTTGGTGCTAGGGACGTGATATCCACACTGTGCATTTCAGGAGTTTTATTACTTTGGACTTGATCTACTCTGGTCTTTTGTTTTATACTTGCAACAGAATTCATACTACAAAACACCTTTGTTATTCCAATTTACAATTTGAGAATCCAAAGTTTGAATGCCCACATCAGTAGAAGTGCAACTCTCGGTCTCAGTTCAGTAGATTTCTGTTTGCCCCAATATTGTAGTAGATCAAATTCATTTATATCACAGAAACAGAGATCTCAACCTTGCTTAATTTTATATTCATGCTTTCTATGTTTTCTCTCAAAATGATGTCCCATTAGACTTAATTATTTTGCAAGAAAGTCCTTTGATATTTTCCTTACTCATCTAGTTAATTATTAAAACAAACCCAGAAGAATATTAACTTACGCTCTCATCAAATTCTTATCAATAGGAATAGGACTTTAATGGGTAAAAATGCCTCCAAGTTCCTCCAGTTTCTTACCAATAGAGTGGGATTCAAAAAACAATTCTGGTTTCGTAAATACATATAATGTTTTCCCAGCTAAGGAAAAAAAAATGCTACATGGAATAATAATAACCATTAGGTGAAGTAGAGTAACTCACTCCATATTAAACTGAACTCTTCTTGGCTTCATTGGCTCATAGAGAAAACTCTCTAATATTATTTCTGTGCAGTAATACAAGAGAAATAATATACTTGAAAATTAAGAATATCCTTCTAAATGAACTTGATTTGTCACAAATTACATGAAGGCATTTCTTAACTGTTATACCTGTATATGCTTATTCAGTACTCTATTTAAATTCTATGTAAATTACTTTAACATAGCACTTTGTTAATCTCATCACTTAAATTGGTCCCTAAGCAGCAGATGAACCAATTCTGAAAATTTGACTCATACGTTATACAAGTAAAGAGTTTTTGTGTTCTGGAAGAAGTTGAACTTGTACTTTCCTAATATCAAGGTTGTCCCTGTCTGAGGAAGAATATCACCCAGCAGCTGGTGCAGAAGAGACTTTTTGTCTCTTTTGAACCACTACTGAACCACAGTTCTTGTAAACCTTCCAGGGCCCTAATCCTGAGGAAGTTCCACCCCCACCAATTAATGCCCTTCCCATGAGCAGGAGGTTTCAATTCTCATTTTCCCTTATTTATTAAAAGAGAAACTGTCAGAGTAGAACAGAGTATTCGTCATTTAATGGGGAAGCAGAAAAAAAATGAGAAACTTACTGTTGGTGCATTATTTTGAATCGGCTCAGCTCATAATCTGATACGTTCTGAAAAGAGAGAAAACAGGTTTTGTATTTTAAATAAAGATCAATTTAATCAAGACCAATTCATTAAAGGAATTGTGTAACATTTTTAATAGTGAACTAAGCAAAAACCTAAAAAATGGGGTTTAGTTTTGTAGCTACATGGTTGTCTCATCTTGGTTAATGCTTAACTTTTTATTACTGGCCTGTTGTAACATTTCTGGAAAGCTGGTAGCACACACTACATTGATAAACTGGAATTTAACTGGGTATGTGGCAGATTAAATTATGCTGGTTAATGAATCATTCAAAAAGCGATAAGCAAGCCATTTTATATGGTCTCTTTCCAGCTCCACCACAGAATGTCTTTGGGGTTTTTTACTGAAATCAGCAGACTAGTATAACAATGGCTAAGGGAAAATTATTTTAACAATGGTTGGGAGACTATTAAGTCCTGGTTCAGTCTGTTCTTATGCTAGACTTCTGCATGACTCCTCAACCCATGAAAAACTGGGGATGAAAAAAAAATAGAATTTTTAGTGTGCCACCTTGACACATACAGTGCCTATTCTAGTGCTGCACAAGCTAATCTGGGTACTGGAAACAGTTTAGCCAAATAATTTCAATAGTTTGTGTAGCTCCATATACCTTTCACCTCAACATGCTAAAGAGTCCATGCACCGCACTAAAGCAGCAGAAGTACTTCTGATGTTCAAGCTAATGAGCAGCTTGCAGCCGAACTTCTTAAGTCAGAGCTTTAATCTAGTCTAAATTAAATCTTTTTTTATCTATGAATTTTCCTTTAGTGCAAAATTTCCAATAAAATCTCTGGATTGTACCCAGACCGAGTGTGTGATGGTATGGTTTCAGTCCAGAAGCCTGCTAATGCTAAAACGTCCTCTTTCTCAGCGTAGATTTCAACAGGGAATAGGTCAAGTTAAAAACGTGTCCATTCAATAGATGCAATTCTAACTCTCCTTCTATTTTTGTGTCAGTAAGAGGAAATTAATGTGCTTGTTTCCTGAGACTTCCTAGGCACACCTATAATGGATGTGAAATCTCTGAAACGGATACTTTCCAGTGCCTTCAGTGATACTGAGTTCATTGTAATATGATTGATGTTTGCCCAGCTCTATCTGTTTTTCTGAATAACCCCCCAGCCATCAGTCCCATTCCAAACTGTTTTGCCTTTTCTTTCACCGTTTCATCAGCATGATAGATGAGTTTGTATCAGGCATACAAAATGAGACACTAATAGCAAGTGTATGAGTCAAGGAGATCAAGTGGAGAACATGTAAGATCTCAGAGAAAACATATTTCCTCAGTCTCTATTTAAATTCAAGTGAATCTCTGCATTTCTTTAAGTTCTTTGATATATTTGTTGTGAAAATATGCCATTTCAGACACTAGAGAACCCCCTACATTTAATACTTAGCCTGTAATTATACTGTAACAAAAAGCAGCTGCATATCTACATGTAGCGTGTTTGGTAATTAGCAGATGATCCAGCAGATCTAGAAATCACCAAATTCCTGAGGAAATGTAAAACTATATTGAGCTGTCTGATTGACATACAAGCCCATCTGGGCTCGTTCAGACTTCGTCAGCTGTAATGATGACTCACCAAATTGCCTCTGCAGATCGATCCCCAGCAATATTAGGGCTATTTCCTCCCCTGTTATTTCACCTTCTAAATAAGAGGTGGAAGAAGCTATGCTTTTTGTTGTAAGGATTTGATTTTTGTTCACTCCCTTTTCTTTGCAACATAGGCTATTTAAACCTTTTCTTGAGCGTATTAAGATTGCTGAGGTATAATTGCTTGTGATTGCAGCCAAACAGCTTGTGTAATTTTCACTGCCCTTCCAAGCTGACGTGTGCTGTAATCTGCTGCTTAAGCAGTACTCTGCTGTAGGCAACTCCTTCCACACAGGCAAGTGCTGTGTGTATGGTCAGATCAAGCACTTTTTTAACTAGCAATTGAGCTTGATAGAGGAGGAAGCTCTGGATCTAAGCACTTCCTATCCTGGTGAATGTTTTATATAGAGAGTTTTAACTTGATTCTTTTTTTTTTTTTCTGAGACAGTCTTCAGTAAGGAGATTAAGCTATGAGCCTCCCTGAAGTTTGAGATTGGCATCTATGGGTCCAGCTGAAAGCTATCTTTTCTTATTTTGTATGTTTGGGGTTTTTTTTGGTTTTGTTTTGGTTTTTTGGGTCCCGCCCCCCCAGTAAATTGCACCATTGATTGTAACTAAGAACTGCTGCTGCATTTTAGCAACAAAATTCTGGGCTTAGGAAAGAGTACAAAAATATCTTGCAAACTCAACATTTTTGAAATTACATGGTAGCTTCTGTAAGAAGATGACTAATTCTTCCAGGTTTTAATCATCATTGCTCCTGTTGTTGCTTATGATATACATTGCTAGTGATTCATATTGGCACAAATGGAATATATTGCAAATGAATATGTGTGATAAAGAAGAAGTTAATGTAGTTTCTTTCCTGGAGGGATATGAGTTGCCAAATATACAATGAGGAACTAAAGGGACAGATTGGAGTGTTTGGGGTTTTTGTATTTACAGTTTCATGTTAAAGTGCCATTTAGAAAGCATATAAAAATTATGTTCTCTTCAAACCTGCTATTGATTTCCTCTTTTCTACAGGCTGCTTCATTCACCTGACATCAACTTTCTCAGTTGCTCGCTTACTTAGCTCAGTAGCTAAGAGTAACCAAAACTCTTAGCTTGCAAATCAAGCCAGCCAGTTTGTTCTGCAGATGGCATCATGGAAAGGGAGAAACGCTGCAGTGGTGCAAATGTTTGAGGTGTGTCTCTCACTCCATTACTTGCAGAGGCATGTCTTGGATCTGAGCTGATCCTGCTGTATCTGCTTGCCAGCATGGGTGCTGAGGAAGGGGAAGCCTTACATCAAAAGCAAAGAGAAGCTAAATTTCTCTACAATCTGGAGCTGTAGACCCGTAAGTAGGTTTTATGCATTTTTGTCTGGAAAAGTTTAGACTGACTCATGCACGTGGACTGTGCAGTACACGCAGAGTGAACTGGCATGTCTGAGGTGCTCTGGTTCTGCGCATGTGCTTCGCAAATGGCCAGCACGTGTGCGTGTGGCTTACATGCCTTGGCTGGGTGGGACTTACGGCATTTTGCAGATCTGGGGACATGTAAAGGTTGACTGGTAAGTGGATGAGGAGTAGTTCACATGCAAATGGAGTCCTGGTTTGAGGAAACTGAGTAAGTGTGGTAGGAAGGTAAAGGGAATGGGGCTCTTGGGTGGGATAAAACATTGCAACACAATGCGTAGCATATATGGCACCTTCACCTCCCCCAGGTTTAGCACTTCTCTAAGGAAGGCTTCTAATTCACAAACGTGGCTGTCAGAAGTCATGGGACCTGACATGTTTTGGCCTCCAGGTTTGCTCTGGCGATTTTTTGTCATGCTTTCACAGTTCCTAGCTGAGATTGTGCAAAGGGATATTTTAATAGAGTTATTGCCTCAAAAAAGTTTTTAGATGTCTTTGAAGAAGGCTGTTGATATAGTTGATTGTATGATACAGTCTTTTCAACTATATTTTGAAGTTCTTTCCCCTTCGTTACTTTTCAGCCCCTCCCTGTAGGTAAGCACCTGTATAAGATGGTTATGGCTGCAGGTGCAAATAATACCTGAACAATCCAGGAGAGCTCTGAAGGATCAGTAGGAGTCTGAAAAGGTCCAATTTTGATGTGAATGAGGATGAGGGGATTCCCTTGACTTTATGATAAACAAACATACTGTGTTGCTAGGTAAGCTGTCAATATTTGAGCAGTAAAGCTGCATGTGTAAGGTGTCAATCTTGTCATTACCTTACAATAATCCTGAGTTACATTCTGCCACATTGCCAGTTCTGTGCATTGACCAGTTTGGAGAGGTTTGCTGTGAAATGAGTTTGTTGCTTTTTGTGTGTGTCTATGTGTGTGTGTGTGTCTCTGTATATATATGTAAAAAATAAATAAATATATATATACCTTTATGTATATATATTTGAATATGATATGGTGTAATGAATTTGACTTCCTCCTGACTTTCTTGGTTTTTTTGGGGGGAAGTAAAGACCCAGATTTATTTGATGTAAAGCAATTTCATGTTATCATGGCAAAGTAAATGCATAATATATTACAAAAGCTCTGTATTCAGTATGATCAACTTCTTTATGTTAAGACCTGTTTACGTTTATGGAATCTGTTTGGTATTGACAAAAAGACCTGCAAGAAGCCAGGATGAGGAGGAATCTACAGCTACATTTTTCATTTCTGAGAGACAGAAATTTGGAGTGTAAATAAAAATAATCTGCATTTAGGCAGTCAATACAAGTAAAAACCTGAAAAAACATAGAATTGTAATAATACGTGTTAATGATACTCTCTATTAACTGGTATAGTAGACTATCTGTAATTAGTCAGAGAAGATATTTCTTAGTAAAAATGTCCTTATGGAATACAAAAATATCCTTATGGAATAGGAATAAGATCTCAGTGCTGTCCACTAGAAATACAACCTGAGCTATAGATGTTTGCCAGTGATATCTGGCAAAAACTGTCAGAGTGTCTCAGACTGAGTAAATCATGGAATAAATGCATAGTGGAAATTTTTTAGGTTTTTTTTTTTTTTTTTTCTTAGATAAAGGAGAACTGTGTCCCACAGGGGGAGAAAAGCAGAAGAGAAGAAGGTAAATAAAATGTGGAATTTTTAAAATTAAAGGTCAGTCCAGAAAGAATGGCATAATAAAGAAATATGTTTCTATTGTGAATGGAGAATTACTATTTTCAAGGTATTTATCCATTTTAAAGTGTGTAAAACTGACATCTAGTGGTAGCAAGAGCACTCTGTGTGCAAAGTGGCTTTATAATGAGACCAGTTTGCATAGCAGATTAACAGGTTGTAACAACGTTACATACTGATATTGCAATTCCCTGTACTTCAGCCTAATTCAAATCCTGTTTCTTTGTGTTACAGAGCCTTTCAAATTAAATCTTGCTCCTTGTAGTAATATCTCACTTATGTGAAGCAAGGTGGTGGTGTCTGTTCATCTTTATGAACGCATGGACTCCTACTGCAGAAGTGTCATCCTGATGAACAGTTTCATTAGAGAGGAAAAGGTTGGAAGGGGCATTAGGATTAAAATATTCCCATCCAAAAAGCTGAGGATAAGGGTTAAAGAATCTCAGCAGGGTCACTGAGGAAATTGTTTGGCAGCTACCAGTTTTAGACCTGTTATGAATAAACAGGAGGAGTCAGGTTTCAGAGCTGTGATGCATGTCTCAGGTGTGGCATTACTCACAAGGGTAAGCTTCTCTGGAAGGGCTTCATGGCCAAGACTCAGATCTCGCATGAATTCAGGCAAGATGTGTGGGGTCTGAATCAACAGAGCATATAGGCATGTGCTTATATATAGGCATGTTCTCGTTGAAGACAAGAGGGTACGTTCGCTTGCTGGGGTCTGCGCTTAAGCATTTTGCTGAGTCATTGTTCATATGCTCGTTTCTTATTCGTAATTTTATTCAAATATAATTTAAAAAAAATATTTTTCTATTTTCTTCCACATTTTGTTTAGCTTATTCAGATTTTAGTGTCTTTGAAATAAAACCCCTTAATTTTACAGCCTTCTCAGTTCATAATAACTGTTGCAAATCTCTCAGAGGTAAAAAATGCTGGTAGCATAATTCTAGTGAAACATAGCTCCGTGCAGTTTCAAGGCTGAGGTGAATCATTCCTTCTCTGTTACTTTCAAAACACGGTGAATCATATTTGTTGAACAGAAATGTTGATATTCTGCAATGAAACTAAAGTCACAGTTACAGAAGTGATATGAGAAACAGCTGCTGTCATTTCAGATAGGCGAGCTTACTGCTTTAACGTGAAAGCAGAGACGAGCAGCAATCCTGTTTGTTGCAGAGCTGCTCTGTAAGGACAAGATTAGTTGTTAACAGCCAGGGCAGCCAGAGCTAGGCGATGCAGTCTTATCTGTCCTGAGCTGGTAATCCAGCGCGGGTGTTTAACAGTTCTAATATACTTTTGACCTTTCAGGTCTGAGTGTGGGAGTGGTTGCAATGACACGAGGCCAATTGCTATGAGCAGTCGCTCTGGCTTTGTCTGCACTCACTGGGGCTTCTCCTTGCTGCTTAGACACTGATGCTTTTCCAAAGTAGTGAAAGCATAAGGATAAGTCATGCTAGTAGCACCAGAACTGTTGATATACATGATACCTCTAAGATTTCACAGCAACCATCTCTGCATTTGGCTTATATAAGACCTCACATAGTACAAATGAAGTTGTGTTGGTAGCAGTGTTAGTAGCAAGGGAGTATATGCAGGAAATGCTTGGTGTAAATAGGGCTGTTGGGGATGGGTTTCTTGGTCCACTGTGGATTTGTCAGCCATCGGGAAGTGCTGCTGGTATTTTGTCCTCAGGCAAAATACCTTTTAGAAACAAACCTGCTCATCTAATGTTTTGTTACTATCTGAGAGCTGTGGTCAACATATTATGGGAGTTTGAGGTGTAGATGTCTATCATGCTGGAAGGAACAGTAGAGTATTTTACATTTTTTAGGACAATCAGGATTACTTTAGCACCATTAATGGAGATCTGTTTGTAGTATTGCGGCTCTATCATTTCAAGTGAAAACCAAGTTTTTTTATGAATGATTTGATTAGTTTTAATATGCATCGAACTAGTGTATGGTTTTGCCAGAACTCCAAGGCTGAGGAGTCTGTACTGCATACCCTGCCACATTTATTTAACTGTTGAGATGTTAGAAACCTTTTTTTTTCCAAGAGAAAGATATTTTCCTGCAATAGTAGCTCAGCGAATCCCTGTGGTTTATATTATTTTGAGGAAACAGCCTTTTGCAATAGCACCTAAAGTGCACACATTTAAGGTTAACCATTTTTGCTTTGGAAGAGCTCTGATGAAAGATTAAACTAGTTGATCCTTTGTTCTCATATATACTATGAGTGGGTTTGCCTATGATTTATTTGTCTATGACCTAGGGTTTCCAGCCCATTCTATACCCCAGGAGCTGCTTGCTCACACTTGGCTATCCAAGATTTTTTTGAATCTGTCGTATTCAATCTCGTATGCTGAATGAATGGTCCCCTCCCTGAAAGCTGGCTGCAGAAATAGTCTTGGTCTAAGACAGTAAAGCTTGATCTGCAACATAAATCTGTCATTTTAGCGTATGCAATGGTAAAGCTCATGTTATTTTTCCTAGAACATTGGTGTCCCCATTAGTTTTAGGCTGACCTGATGGAGAGATGAGAGGTTTCCAAGGTTCTTTCAAAAATTATACTGTCTTCCTCACTGACAGTGTAGTGCTCTGCGGGCTGAGCTCTATATTTGCATGTCCTTATTGAAAGGACACTTACTGGAACACAGAAAATAAAACCACTTCCCATATCTTTATAGTAATGCACTGCTATATGCTTAAGCAAATTAAAATGGGTTTTTGTGTTTGAAAAAGGAAGCGAGTCACCACATACAGAAATAACAACTATGACCACTAGAAATTTAGCCTCAGCAAAAACCAGCAGAGCCTGCTGCTGACGTAGGCTGCAAGATTAGGAAGTCAAATTTTTTTTTTTAAAAATTTTTTTTTTTTTTTAAAAAAAGAGAATTTGGAAGAGCCAGCTGAAAGTCTTCTAGCAGAACTATTTATCGCTAAAAATGCTTCATCAGTTAAAACAGATTGTTTTGCAGGACTCCTTTCACTTCATCAATGATTAAGAATGTATAAAAAATTTTGACAAAGTTGAATCAATTTATTTTGGTGTTTTTAATATGAGGTAAAAGGCCCAGATGAGGCATGTCAATGTTACTGCTTTAGTGGTTCCAAAACATTTTATTTTTACTTTTATGGGAAACTTCCAACTATTCATTCTGATTCAGAAAAAAGGGAAATATTGAAGTGTCAAAAGTTCCATTTTTGGCCGCATCTAAGAATAAATGGAAATATTTCTAGTCTGTAGTCAAGATACCAGTGACCTGAGATCTCCAGGAAACAGGACATACTGCAGAAATGTCCTCAGCATGGGGCTCTGCTGGAAGCAGAACTGGTGCTTTAGGAATTGACCTTTCCCCAGGACTCAGACCAAGGTGGGAATGCGCTAGGCTGTTGACCAGTTTTGAACCCAGTTTAATAGTGACATCTGACAGGATTTACACTGTCAGCTTCTTTTAGTAATCTTGCCCTTTGACAGGGCTGAACCACATCTGCTTCCAGCTGTCTAAGTCCCCTTCCAATAACTGCATGCAGGTGACTTGAGTCAAGTGGTGCCCATCTGCATCTAGCTTATTAAAACAATGCTGTTGTGAAAACAAGACTCTCCTTTGGCCATGTGGTTATGTGCAATTTCTTTCCAGTTCATCTTTTCCTACCTAAACAATCTGGTTTTGCTACCTGGTGTATCCTTAAGTGAGCGGACCTCTCCACCATGGCCTGTGTACCAGGCTTTTGCTGAGGTGGGAGTACGGAGGCTCTTCCAGGATCCTCCCTACCTCTGACAGTCTCTTGCCCCTAGATAACCTGGGCAGGTTTTATTTTAATTATCTCATATGCTGTTTCTGGGGGGGTGTTTGATAAAGTGCGGCTAGCATGGAGCCCTTCTGGTGCTCGCTCCCTGAGGCCAGCAAGGTGCCACCAGGCAAGGCTGGGGGAAAGCTGTACGAGGCACATGAATGTCCCAGTGGCTTGTGGCTGCCAAAGGGCCAGTCCTGCTCCCTCCCTTCTCCCTCAACTCCTGTCATGGAAGAATGTCTCCCATCCCTGTGCTGACTCTGGTGCTTCTCTAACCGTTTTGTGAGTTGAACCAGCTGCAAACGAAACAAGGGAATTCCCTTGAACAAAGGGAAGCTTCTGGCTAGAAAGGGGGGAGAAAATTGTTGGTGAGGAGACCCACCCCTGTCCCTGGCAGCAGCTTCTTCAGTTGTCTGGGTTAGTGTGAAATCTCTCACTGAAGCTGTGTTTTTCACAGATGCTTTAAACCTCCTGGAGAGGTGTATTCTCTGGGCACTGTGCTTCCTCTACCTCCTCCATGCTGTCACCAGCAGTTGTGTGGTGAGCTGGATTAGGGAAGGCTGAAGAATAACCATAAAGAAAAATGTTTCCATCTGGTTAAAACCTTGATGCACCGCCTTTGTGGCCAAGTGAGAGCCAGTGCTAACAAAAGCGTGTGTGTGTAATGGGAACACATGGCAAAGGTGGAAGGGGGAGCACTGCCCCCTTAACCAGATATGAAACTGTCCCTTCAGTTAATCTAATTTGCTCACTGAGGAAATTGAGGGCGGCAGGAGCTAAAATGGTTGTGGTGGTGGCGTTGTCAGTATTTGAATATTGACTTAGTAGGAAGAGTACTGTCTTCGAACAGCAGCAGAGGCTGTCTCGGTGGAAGATGCTCTGTGCACTCCATTGAAAAACAAAAATTTGCTCTATTTTCTGGGTATTAAGAGTTTCCATCCTGCTCTCAAGAGGGAGGTTGAAAATGACAACAGGAAATAGCACAGCGGGAATCAATTCTTAGGTCACTGATAGGTGAGGCTGGCAAGGACCCTTGTTACTTGGGGAAAATTAAATCATAATGCTGCTATACAGGACAAATAATTGAATAGAGAGGCTCCGCATGTCTCTCAGGCTGTTGGGAGCAATGGGATCAATCTGGGAGAATCCCAGAAAGTGGGGGACTTTGGGCCTTCAGCTCTCCCCTGCTGGCCAAGGGCCTGGGAACCGTGCAGAAGTGCTCCCTGCTGACACGGCCTGCAGAAACAGCTGCCTTCCGCTATCCTGCATCTGGACAAAACCAATAATTATAACAAGAAGTGCTGGGAAATAGCTGAGCCTGAAAAGGCTGTACAGAAGGGGTGTGAGAATCATCTCACCTCTCAGAGCAAATAGTACGGCAGAAGCAGTCAGCAATCTTAAAACTGCAACAGCAGTCTTAAAAGCAAAACCTATATGCGAGAGTATTCTTGAAAGATTAAGAAAGATCATATGCATAATTTTAAGCACGTTAAATTTCATCAAGGGAACAAGAAGTAGCTAATCTTAATGATAAGAATAAATGCTCTTGCTGAATCAGAAACCAAATGTGACTTCGTACCTGCCTGGCAGCTCCAAACGCTGTGGTGGCTGGCCACCTTCTGTTTAGAAATAAGCCACAGCATAAGCTCCTTGTGCATTTAAATTGAAGAAACAATTTTATATGCCCACCCAGAAATCTGCTGAGCTACTTAACTTTGAAAGTACCCACTGGAAAGTGGGATAGATTTGTTGTACCTTCTTTGATACTGCTTTATATTCTTGAGGTAGTGGTTTAGTTCCACTGTTTATCTTCATTTTAATAATCACAATGGTTATAGCTATCTGGTATAGATACTCTTTAATTCATACAGTCACGAAAATGTTGTGTATGTATACCTGTAGGCATCTTGAAAATAAGCAGCTGATTTGCTTGAATCATGTTATGTCAGCCCAGTAAGCAACATCATTAATAGCGGGTAATGACTGAGTCCATCAGCAAGATCATGACTGCTGCATATCAATGGCTGAAATAACTTTGCGAAAAGATAGACTTTAAGGTGCCGGCAGTTCACTGCAAGTAGGAGAAGGAACGTCATATACGGTTGTGGAAATTTAGGTAAGCAGCAGTATTATCAAAATTCAAAACAATGAAGATCCCTTACTGTAAAGCATACATGCTAAATCTAGGTTTGTAAGAACTCAGCCTTCATGACTGTTTGGTGTTGAAGAGACCAGCTGCCAATACTGCATGCAGCCTGTGGCACTGAAGCTATTTCTGCCACTGGACAAAGACACATGTAGTTGTTTATGTCAGTAGATGTCTTCACTCAGAGCATGAACCTCATCTGTGCTGGGTCACAGCATGGTGAGTGGATGAGGACTTCTAGGATGGGGTGGAAGACATGTATAGCATGGCAACCTCTCTCCTGCTCTGTGACGCTGTGCAGAGTGCTGCTTAGTGGTTTATGGCCCGGGGCAGCCCTAAATCATGAGAGCCACCACTTGAAAGGGCAAAGCCAAGGACTAGTACAGTATTAATCAATGCTTACCACTGACGCAAAGAGCTTTAGAAATTTTCTTGGTAAGTACTTGGCTACAAAGAGGTTAAGGACAATTGATTTAAACATCTGCTTTATTTTTCCCAATTTGGAAATTTGAAAGACAGCCTGTAAACACAACACTCCCTTCCCCACATCGCAACATGTCCTGCCTTTCTGGGACGCCATTAGATTTCTTAGTGTGCTTAAATGGTTTAATTAAAATCTTTTCTGGTCCAATGCAATAAACAATGTCTTCTGTCAGTGCAACATGTCTGATGCTAATGATGCTTCTGGGTGATGATTGTTGTGAGAACAGCTACAAAGGTAAAGAGTAACTTAATTTGAGAAGTTTGATTTTCTTTTACTTTAGCTATCATGAGCTGAACAGATAATGCCAGTTAGAAAGAAGCAAAGGAAGAGGTACCCTGAAAATTTCTCATCTCCTTTGTTCTTATATGGAAATTTAACAGTATAATGACCCATTTGCCAAGTGATGTGTATCTATCTAGTACATGTTAAACTATTAGTTGCATTTCAGTAGGAAAAAGGAGATCTAGTTTTGGATACAGGACTCATTACGTTAGATTAAACAAAGTTGCCGGTGTTCATGTGTGTGTATATTTCTCTTCAGAATATCGGTACATCAACGATACAGTATTTGTGTGTTTTCTACTTCTGTATTGCTGCTTGGTCTTTATACACAAACATTTATTTATTTAGATTTCATGGTGGATCTGAGTGCTTATTCAAGATCCTGGGGCACCCAGTGTGTACCTCTTTCCATTCCCTCTCGGCACTATGAATCTTCAAAAATGTAAATATCAGTCTTTTCTCTTTGACACTTGATGTTAGCCAATGAAGTCCACATCTACATCTGAAGTTCCCAAAGCTTCTAAGTGTTCAGACTGTATGATCCTGCTTTTAGTATGTTCTGCATCGATTCTATAGCATTAGATACTGTTTAGGAATGGATATGAAGCAGACTTTCTTTTGGCTCTTTCTTGAAGTGACCCGAGTTATTTGTGAACAAGGCAATTAAAAAGTGGATTATAAAAATGATGCCAAATCTCGTTGAAATTACTGTTCCACTATATATCAGCATACATGAATCTTTTTTAAAGAAAAACCTATTTCTACCAATTTTTAAAATTTAAATTACAGTAATTAGCAAGTGTGGTTCTTGCAGTGAAAGAATCAGTAGGATATATATTTAAAATGTCTAAAAATAAAACCTTGAAACAAAGATATTTACAAGTCAATGACCCAACATGTTGTTGACAACCAAGTTTAAACACTTGTAAGAAATCCTGAATTTCCGCTGAGATAGGGACACTGTTTCCTTTCCTGGCGCTTCATGAAATTAACATTTGAATTTCAGTCTGGTACCAGCTGACCATTTTGGTGCAGTGTATCTTTAAATCTATTAGCAAGCTTGTGCAGAGTTTAGAGTGGGAGGAGAAAGGAAAAGCAGCATGTTTTCTTTGAGAAAAGTTGAGCTTTGAAAGCTACTGAAAGTTTTGGAATGTTAAAAGACAAACCAGCTGAGATACAGTAATGGGCAAAGAGCAAGAGGAGGTCAAAACTGTACATGCAAATGTCCTTTCACATCCTAGTAATTTCTGAAGATTCACACGGCTTCAAAAATAAGCTAATTCCAGGGATACAATACACATATTTGGAACCAGTTCTAATATTGGTCTGTTATTATGATGGTATCTGAAAGCCAATGATATTTATGCTAGCACAAAAGAGACTAATACATTAATTTTAAATTGGTCTCCCAACCCCAGTTGCCTTGTGTGTGGGAGTAGTTTCTTTGTAGGAAAAAGTCACTGCTGGTTGACTTTTTTCTCTCCCTTTCTCACCCTCAACCACTGACTAATACTGAAATTTAATTTACAGTGAATATTTCCTTTTTTGCTTATGTGCCATTTAAAAATGACTTAATCAAGGTTTTAAACCAATTTATAGTGCAGAGTGACTGTCATGTACTATTGTCCACATGCAGAAGCAAGCTAGAAGTTGAATGAACATTGAGCACTAATATAAAAATCATATGCTGCTCTCTAAATGATTTGATGGATTCATGAGAGTCAACTGGCAATAACGGACAACGATTGTACATTATGTAGCAGCCATCCTTATCACTGGGCACATGCACTTGTAAAACAGGAAAAGAACACAAAAAGAGAAAAACATTTTAATTTTGTTACGGGTCAGTTAATTAAATATCAAATGTTGACAAATTTTGCATGTATATTAGAAGCTAATCCACCACTGTGTTAAAAGATTTGTGATGAGTCCCATATCAATGTGAATCCAGTCCTTTTTTAAGTGACCACAGGCAAAATAAAATAACTTTATTGGATAAAACCAGTCAATTTTGATTACATAAACTTTCTTCGTATTTCAATAAATACTGTAAGTACTATTTTTCAGCATGGCTTTCTGAATGCACTTTAGTGACTAAAGCTACTAGCAATGATCAGATCACTTCAATTATAGGATACAACTAGTTGTAGCTATTTCTGGTCCAATTAAAATGTAAAAATGTAAAAACTCATCTCCTTAATAAATTAAGATGGCCACAGAATGGGTGGTGTTGCCCAATCTATTTTATATTCACTTATTTTTCTCAGTATTGGAGGGGAGGGAAGAACAGGTTTTTAACTTCAGACGTGCAGACTTAGATAAAATCCATTTAGAAATTTTTCCTTATAAATTGATGAAATAATCCAAAATGGTGTGTACCTCCTACATAAACCCAAACAAAAGTATTGTATTTCTATTCCAGAAGAATAAAGCATTAAGTAAAAAAAGTCCATATTCTTTTCCTATAGTACTCTTTAACTCTACCTTTTTTTTTTTACGTGTGACAGTAATCACCCAGCCATGTCACATACCTGCGTAGTATGACTAGATGCCATCTAAAGTAATTAAAAGTATCATTTGTTTTTCATCGTTTTCTTGTATTGCATCACCTGCCAAGTAAAAGACCCTGGCATTTCCCATTCTTACATGTTTGTAAAATGAATACTGCTTCCCACTATTATCTGTATGTGAGAGTGTGAATCTGCAGCTCATTCAAATGTGTATGTGAGCATGCACATGTTCAGATGATGGATGTTGGGATAGTTGTTGACCTTCTGACTGATGGCCATGCTTATGTGGAGTATCTGTGGATCTGGGTACCATTTAGCATGACCAAAGTGGCTCTATTTGGCTTTAGCTGATTAAAATTCATATCCAATATTTCATGAATATGAGTTACTTCAAACTGAAGCTCAACAAAGGCAAAATCATATTCAAGAAATTCTTGGCCTTGGAACTATATTTCATGTTACATTGTGGAAATCCAACTATTGTCTGCAAATGTCAGATTATACCCATTTTATCTGTGCTGCCCAAATGGATATTTCTCCCATTTGGCACCAAAGTGATGCTTTGGGTTATGATGAAAAAAACATAGGAAAACATAAAAAAAATCTCCTCTGACCTAATTGCTGCGTACCTCAGTTTCTCATGTTCCTGAATTTATTCATGAGCACAGTCACAAAATCCTTCAAGACCCAACAGAAAATGTAGCGCTACACTGTAAGTTCAAGAATACTTAATTGGACAGGGAAAAGGAAAAAATAACACCATAAATAATGCATGTCACTGTTGTAAAAAAGATTGAAAATTTGTTGGTAGAGGACTTTCTGTTGGGGGAGTGTATATGCTATGACCAAATATAACCCAAGGCTTTGGGGACGATACCCTCATTCTTACAGATTTTATTTGCTTTTCTTCCTATTCCCTCTTTAAAATTCAGTGCTGTGCTTGTACGGATGTATTTCAGATACTCTGTGAACCACCTGAATCAAAAGAATTCAAGTAAGAGGTTGGGTTTTTGAGGTTTTTTTTTCTGTTTGTTCCAGTGAAGAGTCTCCTTCCCTTGCAACGTGATGCTGGCACATACAGACATTTCTCTAATCTGCTTTTGTCTGGATCCTGTAGTATATAATTCTAATGCACAAATGAAGTGTTGCATTTCCCCCTTCACAGGAAACTGTGGGCAGGGCAAATGTCAACATTTTTCTTGGGTAGTTCTAAGCAAGTAAAATAGGTTGTCAGCTATACATATGAAATATACATTTGTAATCTAGTGTCTGTATATTTTTTTTTTAACAAAAAATTTGTACAACCTGTATAGTTATTTATTTCTGTCTTATCCTACATTCAGATGGTTAAGCACTCTGCCTACTCGTATCATGGTGATCAGATATTGTTTTAGTATACTGGGACTTTTAAGTAAGTTTAATGGAAAATCAAGTTTTTACTCTATGGGTCATACCATGACAAATCAACTCAGGGCATTTGTAAAGCCCTGGGTATTTTTAACAGTTCTTAATCTTATGCTTTTCAAGGACAATGTTGCAATGGATACAGACAATAAAACCTTTTAAAAATGTAGGTTGCATTAAAGAAGCAAGGGGCAAAATAGTTAAACTTAAGCCAAAAAGATCAGCTACACAGGAAGAGTGCAGGAAACTTAAAAAAAAAAAAAAAAAAGTACAGAAACAAAATAAAAGTATTCTGCAGCAGGTCTCAAAAACATTAATTAACAATTTAAAATACCTTTCATGGGAATTTTGTGCCTATTTGTTTACTAATGCAGACTCTAATACTACAGGTAATAGTACCTGCAGAAAACCAAGTACCCTGCAAGTAGAAGCTGTGCTTCTAGATTTGATAGAGTAATGTGATTTTTGCAAATATTTTTGCCCTTCAGTATTCCAGAGGCCTTAGATATATGAAATTATAAATATATGATTCTTATTCTTCTAAGCACTGGTTTTGTAGGACCTCTGGGAATTCTAATTTCTTTCCAGCATGCCTCTTTCTGAGCGCCAGTGTGTGATGTGGTTTTTCAGCAATGCAGCCCAAACTTCAAGCCAGATTCCCTAATGCTAAAGTCTGTGCTTATGCACAGAACTGGCACTGGGAAAACTCACTAATGAAAAATCTCTGCAATTGTATTTGTATGTTTGTTTGCTTTTTTTTTAATGCAGGCAAATTCCATGAGTTTTTAGGTATGGAAAGATTGATAAATATTTTAACAGTGTCCTCTGGGCCATTCTAGGAACAGCTGCAAGCTTTCTTTGCTCTTAACAGTATGTTGATAACTGACAGGTAGTGCAAGCAATCTGCTAATCGTTTCAAATGAAGGACAATATTACATTGGAATTTAGCAGTCACTACCTTTGTAGCAATCTACAGGTTTGCTGTTCCTGTTTTGTTTGCCTTCCCCCCTCCCAGCATCATGCTTATTCAGAGCAGATGGCATCATGTAAAAGAAAACAGGATGGCTTCATTTTACTAGGAAAATCCCCTGACACTTGATAACTTGGTTTTTATCTGCCTCTGTGTTTCTTGTTTTTGTAAATTTGCATTGCAGACTTCATGGATTTTCATTTTAGCTGTGTTAAGCCTTTTAATACAGCCATAACAGCTCAGTCAGCGTTAGCAAAATGTGCTCAGGTTATTGTGGGTTACATCCAGCTCTTAGGCTACAAGCATGCTTCGATGTGAGACATTTACCAGCAGAACCGTCCTGGCATAATCATCCTCATGTAACACCCCTGTGGCTGTCTTGTTGGGAATCAGTGTACTTTTTTGCTTTAATTTATGTCACTGTACATTTAGTAGCTTTATAGTAGCAGACAGTATCCAGACAGAGTTAGAAGATGTTTCAACAAAAATGTGCTTCTTTCTCTGCTGTTTCGGGAAATTCAAGTCGCTTTAACTTATTTGTTAAAAATTATTTCTAGCCATCTTTCATTTCTGCAATCAGGACTCCAATTGTTCTGCTTTGGTTCAACAGGGATAGCAGCTCAAAACATATCTTCTCGGAAAGTTTTTATCTCATTTTGGCACTAGCATCGCCCATTGGCCCAAGTAGCATGTTAATATTTGGGGGCCTTTCCAGGTTCCCTTTATTTGGAATAGAAACTTATGCTAATGCCAGATATTTTATTTGATGCAATCCTGTATTTACACAGAAAATTAATGAAGCCTTCCCTTCCTGAACCCAATGGAAATAAACAACTTACGTTTTCAGGCTCTCACTGGTCTGTTCCCAAGGAGCCCTTTCTCTCTGCTATATTGTCTGGTTCTCACAGGGTTTCCTTGTTTTCAGTGGAATTGTATGTATTCACCTTTCCAAACCAACAGAGCCCTAAGAGTTGTCCCTATCTTAGACAAACTCCTTTACAGCATTGATTTTTAACCTTGTTCATGCTTTCTCATGAGAATCAATAATATTCAGCTGGTTTTAGTCTTTGCTGCAGAAAGCAGTGTTTTCCCAGAAACCTTTAGAAATATCTTCCAGGCTAAGAGCACCAATGGTCCCCCTCGTCAACAAGACAGTTAAATCAGTGCGAGTGCACTATCCTTGGGAACTCCTGGTTTAATTACATTGAGATTGCATCTACTTTGACTTTATTGTCAACTTTTTTTCATTTTTGTGATGTTAAGGAATGATAGAGTTATGAGGTTAGTCTGATCAGTGAGGTCCATACGTGTATAACCTAAAGTCCTCACTGCTATTCTTCTGTTACGTGATTACTAGATCTCCAGTATTTCTTTTTATTCTTAAAAAAAGCTACCATCTAGGGAAACTGCAGCCATTATAAATTGATGTTGTAAGAGTAAATTTTCTTATAAATTAAAATTTCTAATAAGAAAAGATTCCTGAGAAAGAAATTGAACCCAAAAATGAACACAAAATTTTTACTGTTTTCCTCACTGTATTAAAGGTGTATGTGAGATGTCATACAGATGTGAGACCAGAAAAATCAAATGGGCTTAGGCTTTCCCTTCTTATGGACACATCTGTAACCTCCTGATTTATTTTCCGCTTTGCTTTCTTGTACCTGCAATTTTTGATGTAACACACCCTTTCACAGAACCAGCATAGGCTCTGTTGTTGATAAAGTGGCTCGTACACATAACTGCTGTGGATATACAGTAGGAGCAAAAAACATTTCTTATCTTTTTTAATTCTCTAATCTCTTTCAGTCATTTTGAGTTGATAGGAAACGATATTTAGAGAAGGAAACGCTGCTTGCAAATTGAATAATGTTCCCACCAGTTAGTTCAGGTCTTTCTCATTCTTTTTTAAAAAACGTCTTTTAACTTTTAGAAGCCAAGTGCTCCTGCAAAACTTGCGTTCCTGAGCTTTATTTTTTTCCACTCTGCCAGGAGTGTGTACCTGTACTATAAGAGTACCCATCTTATAAATGAGGCCTTGTCTAAATCTGTATCTCTGGGAAATTTTCACTGATTGTTCCAGTTTAGTTCTTCGTTAACAGAAAAGCGTGAAGTATAACTTCCTCAAATGCTTCTACAAGCCACAGTCGGCTAATGCTTTCCAACTGTTCTCTGTCTTGAGTGACATTCAGACAAACATAGACAAAACTGCCTAGAATTGTCTGGTTTGGTAGCTTTGCATTGCTAGAGCTGCAGCTATCAGTATGTAATGACAAATTTGGTCCACTCATATATGCATATATACGTACAAGTACTTTTAACAAGAAGAGTACGTATTGAGAGAAGAGAAAACCTGCTGTCTTCTCTGCTTGAGATATGTTGCTGACTTCCTGTGGGACTTGCTCA
This sequence comes from Fulmarus glacialis, assembly GCF_000690835.1. Lineage (NCBI taxonomy): Eukaryota > Metazoa > Chordata > Aves > Procellariiformes > Procellariidae > Fulmarus > Fulmarus glacialis. The sequence continues at coordinate 29,210 of NW_009195996.1, read as the reverse complement.
CAGGAACTTATGATTACTTCATTAAACAATCTTTATGTAACTTACACTATGCCTTTGCCTACTGATGTTTTTTTCTTTTTTTTTTTTTTTTAATAAGATCAGTCTTGTAGAGAAAACAATGAAAAAATGAACTTGCCATTTTAGTATCAGCTTCCCACATTCACCTGCCTCTTCAAGCATAAAATAAAGAGTGGAGAATCAGGAATTTATAGCCCTGTATTGGAAACAGCTAATATGAAAGCAGAAGGACTAAATTGTGACATTTTAGGGACTCTAGAAGATTTCTGAAATGGTTAGCAGCTGGTATTTAACAATGGGAGGGTCATTATAGTTTCTGGCTAGATTTTAAAAAATGACTAATGATTTTAGGCATTAGTGTTGTGAAGTTCCAACTTGCATGCATTATAATTCTGATTTTCAGAAAGGAAGGAGTACAAAAGCACCCAAAATGAGGATTCTTCAAATCACAAATTGTCTCTAAAGACAATTTCCTAAAATGATCTCAGAGGGGGTGCATTTATATAACCGGGATGTTTGAATAAAGCAGAAACAGGAGGAAGTTCAAAACTGGAAACCCTGAGACTGTGTGGAGTTTTTCTGTTTTTCAGCTCAGGGCTTACAAAGTCGATGTTGGAAACTATGACACAATGGCTTGAAAATTTCCACAACTTCTCGCATTCTTTTTCATGTTCCTTGAATTTGAAAGGTCCACAAAACTTGAAAGATATTTTTAATAACATTTAAAATTATCAGTAAACTTTAAGAACAAAGATTTTTGAATCAAAAAGTATTCCTTTAATCCATATTTAATGTAATTATGAATAATTTGACATTTAGAATTTGATTGGATTGTTGTGTGCCAGAGCTTAAAGACTGGAAAACATACAAGCACTTCCCATCATTTGCAGCTACTGCATAAACCAAACAAATTTGCATTCAAATAATTTCTGGCATCAGCATTTGGAATATGAATAGAAATGTTCTTGTGTCACAGAAACAAGTAAAACGCCACTCCTGCAATGAATACTTTTGCACTGGCTCAGGATTTCTTACTACAGGATTACATTGCTAGATCATGGCATTAGACAGTTTTATTAAATTGCTTTTGAGATACTTGAAAGTACTTAGCAGAAAAATAATTCAAAATGATTGGATACAAGTTCAGTTTCTAAGCTGATGTTCATGGGAATCTGGTGATAATAATGTTTGACTTTGTATCTTAGTGTTTTCTTTACTAATATTAATATATTTTGAAATTAATAAATTGATAGCTAAAATAACTTGTGGTTTTATGTGTCAGATAATGATGCATAACTTCACGGTGCCCTACATTTCAGAAATTATATCTACATTCAGTAACCTGTCTTCATATTTATCTTTTGTTTTGTTTTTGAAGAATAAGGATAAATATGCAATTTTTGCTTTTACTTTACAGATGCCTTATGCTTTGTTGAAGATACAAGAATATGTAATGCCCTTGTACCTTACTACTTAACTGAAGATGATTGATAAGCAGCAGATGCACTAAGCTGTAAAATATTTCCCTTTTAGCCTTTGTCTCTTTAAGGTCACTCTTTGATTCTAGTTACTTTACATGTTTAACAACATTTGCCTGCTTTCTATGGTATGTTCTTATCATTTTCCTCTTTTTGAAATGACTGTAAGTACTTGTGATTCTGCTTTTAGAAACAGTTTCCTATTCGATTAGAAACAGCAAGAAACAGAACTAAACCCCTCCCTGCTTGACAGCCGGGGATGTGCAGGGTGACTAGGAAGCTCTTGCTAGCTGTCCCTTCGCTGGCAGCCCCCCGGCATCGCTCTGCAAGAACTGCTAAGGGGCAAAGATTATACTTATCTGCTGTTTGTTACATTTTCTCCCCTCTGTTTTAATGCTTTGCATCCATCTCCCCTGAGGAGAAACTATTTTCTATTTCCACCTGCCCTGAGAAACTTCCATTTTAACAGTGTTTTCAAAGTCTGTAAAGCACTTGCTGTAGGGATAGGTGCCAAGATCACTTGCCTTCGCACAAAAGAGTTCAACCTCTTAAGGTGCCTGGCTCCTACCACTACCTAGGCTCTTCATCAAGAAGATGAGCCCAGAATCTGTAGAAATACCTGTAAAATGAAGGCGTTTCTGAAAAAATACCTATCACATCTGAGGCAGCTCAGTGCCTCTGATGGGGAACCTCTACAGCTGAGAAGGATGGAAATGAGGAAAGCCTGTAGGACTGCAAATCAATGAGAAATGTCACCAGAAAAAATTTCCTTTCATGAACAATAGGACCTAATTGAGGAAAAAAGGGAAGGAGGTGCCTGCCAGGAGTAAAGCACTAGGTGCTAGAAGGCACCGAAGGCAAGGATGTGAAAAGGGGGGGAGACAGAGGGACTCAGCCCCTGCAAAGTGTACGGGGGAAGTGTCAGATGGTAGATAAATGTGAATAGGAAAAAGGAATGTCAGAGCAATAGAAATTGTGCAAAAAGGCAATTAAATTAATGCAGTTACATGGCCTAATCATGTTTTGTGGCTGAAAATGTGTATTTTTGTAACATTACTTTTCTGTGGTGAACAGTTTTCTGTTGGTTTTTGTCATGGGGACCTTGTGTGCTTGCCAAAGGCAGGACAAACAATGCCTGCATCGCTTCTACTCACACAAAACACTTGGGTACCCCAAAATGTTAGTATTGAGGTTTTGTGTGATTGTAAAAAAGCTTTTTTTATGGCTTGCTGAGATAAGCAATATACTATTAAACCCTGGCTTTGGAATTGCGGCATTTAGCTATCAACAGCTAGCCGGAGAGCGTGACTCAATGGTATGTGCAACTTGCATCATGTTTCTCGGGACCTCACCCATATGCAAGCTTTCTATACTTGCTTGATACCTGGGGAAAACACTGCAAGAGTTTTTTTGGCCCTTTCCCAGAGGAATTAGATTGTAAAGAAGTACTTAGCAAGCTTCTTACTTCTGTTGTTTAAGTTTCTAATTTCTGTTGTTTAATTTTCTTTTTTCTGTTGTTTATGTAGGACCTAGAAAACATTGGTTTTTTCCCTCTGGAAACTCAAGACATTCATGGTCCAAATTTTATTTGTAAAACTAAGTATACAGGGATGGATGTCAGATGTCTGGCTGAACAGAACCTGATGCTGGTTCCTTAGCTCTTTTCTAACAGATATCCAAGCAGCCCAAACCAATTTTAACTCAAGACATTCATGGTCCAAATTTTATTTGTAAAACTAAGTATACAGGGATGGATGTCAGATGTCTGGATGAACAGAACCTGATGCTGGTTAGCTCTTTTCTAACAGATATCCAAGCAGCCCAAACCAATTTTAATCTGTCCTTCCACCTATTCCCTTACCCCATGCTGCTAAAATACCACTCACAGTATTGGGAAACACTCTTTAAGCTGAGACTGGGGAAGTGATTTAGGTCTTGTGGGACCCTGCAGCATTCACATAGCAACAGAGGAGCTCTAGGTGTGGTGTGTTCAGTCGTTGCAGCCACTAGAGAAAGCAGATGTGGTTCCTGTCCTTTCCTGTCTGCTGCTTCTGCATTGCAGGGACGGGAAGGAGCATCCAACTGGGACGACAGTTGCTTTTTCTCAGTGGCAGTGCTGACATAAATGGATGTCAAGGTATAGCCTCGGTGAGCTGAACCTGGCAAGTTCTGGCAGCGGTTTTGCACTGGCAGGGAGGCACAAATCTCCCACAGGAAGACACAGGTTCCATTCTCTAAATATTACTCAAAAAAAACCGCCGCTAGTGTATTGGTGATGAAAATGGGACTGGTTTTCTCCAAGGCACTCATATTCAAGCCATGCGATTCAAAACACATTTTGAAATGGCAAGAAAGAAGAGAAATACACGAAAGTTGTTTAGAATCAATGTCTGACCATTTTGCTATATTTGAGATTTCTTTTAGTGAATTTCTATATACAAATCCAATAAGAAAGTCTACCTTTTTTCAGTTCTTAAGTTCAAGTCAAAACTCGCTGTTTTTTATATCTTTTTCAATCTGTCACTGGGAATTCAAAACAGAATTTAAAAAAAAAAAACAAACAAGCAACCTACTCTTAGAGGGAACTGAAAAGCAGAGTACAGTGTAGCAAGTTCAGACATTAAAAAGCAAGAGAGAATATAATATGCTCTGTGCAATGCAGCTGTGACTAAATGCCGATTTGCACGTTAGGACTAGATTAGCATCGTTCAGATGTGACCTGCATATTGAATAACTATCACAAGTATAGTACTATTGATAAAAAATGAAACTGCATGGTACACTTCAGATCTAATATACCACCCTTTTGTGTTCTTAGATTCCACAGAAGTGTAAAGGAAGAGCTGTTACTTCTAAATTTTTATAAAATGCGTGTAATTTTGTTTCCTATAGAAGATCAGTTTGATACTCAGTATGTTTATGAAACAGAATAAAATATTGCTGTAAAAGTGATTGTCTTTTAGCCACTCAAAGACAAGAAATATTCAAAGCAATGACCATATAAATGTTGATTACTCTATTTCTATTCTGAAACCAGTCAAAATTGATTTAAGGTATTGTGGCCAACTTATCACCTATTATGTAGCTACAGTGCCTGCATGACTCAACTTTGAACATTTTAAACTTCAAAAAGACCTTAGTATTGATAAATCCATCTGATTCACTTTCAAATAAAATGTAATTTGCATTTGACATGAAGGACACGCCGTGCAGGAAGCCCCCTTAGGAAGTTTTGTGTTAGTTAAGTGGTGAGCTTTAGGATAATTATTTTCTGCAGGTTAATTATTTTCCCCAACTTTTGACAACATTCGTTCTTTGGAAAAGTTAAAAGGATGAGTGTCCTCGCTGCAAGCACACAGGAAACAGAGGCACATCTGGTGTGTTGGTGGTTATATCCTGTGATAAACGTGCAGCACGCGGGCTGCACGCCTTGCTTTCCAGGAAACGTACCTTCCAGTGCGCTGCCCGCCCCCGAGGGGTGTTGCCTCTCTGGATTTTGGTATATCTCACTAATACAAAAAGCCTGGGCTGTTCAGGTGTCAGTGCCATGGCAAGGAAGGAGAGGTTTGGGGCAGGCTGGAGGAGTTTTAGGGTGAGAAGAAGGGCTTGTCTGAGAAATGGGAAGGGCTGCTGGTAGGCATCGGGTTGGCTCTGCTCAGGCTGTGCTCTCAGCCTTCATGGGCATTCTTACATGCTTTCTGCAGCAATGCCTAGGGACAGAGCACAGTTGTTTTCAGACCGTGCAAAGGTAAACCAGAAAATTCTGTGAATATGCGGTGGGGCAAAGTTCACTAAATTCACATGGGAGACACCACAGAGAGTTGCTTTCTTCTTTATCTGCCAGACTAGAAGGAATTTTCTGTCCTGTGATACCTAGTAGATCTCATAGCAAAACCAGATCTGTATCTAAATATCCATCTAACATTGGGTAGACACATAGAAATGCTGCACATGTGTCACAAGAGATCTACACATGTGCATAGTGTCTCTATGCACACATGTATTAGCGGTAAACTTGTATTTGCTTTTTAGAAATTATTAATATGCGAAGGTAAAGCTGCCACTCCTATCTAGTAAATGGCATCAGGATTGCTCAAGTGTTTTCTGTTTTAGGGTGTTGTGTTTTTGTTCATTGCTGTCTAGTGATAGATGGGCCAGCTTTTCTCTGGTGACTTTTAGCTCAATGTCCAAAGATGATATTGAACTTCTGTTAGGTGTTCACTCTGCAGAGTGTAGTGAAGTAAATCGTATGCCCCTTATAACTGAATGATAACGTGAGGTGCAAAACCTAATAAACAGACACAATAAGAGAATCAGGATTTTGGAATTTTGGATTTCCAGACTCCTCCACACAAACCAGTAGATCCAGCTAGGGAATCATGCTTTGAGTGGTGTAGACAGAAATTCAGATTTTCTGAGTGAAGGTGTGTACCTTAGTCATCTGGTTACTCCATCATATATCGTTAAGGTGGATCTACTAAGGGCGTGCTTTCTAAATCAGACACCGTGTAACAGAGAAGGAACTTTTCATTCCTGGAATAGTATAGATTTCTTGTGTACTAGGCTAGGAGCTTGGAATAAAAAAGTGGGCTGTTGATTCAATTACTTACAAGTTAATATACATATTAGCTTGCACATAGGAGAACAATTACAAATTTATTATGTTGACAATGCTACTGAACAATTCAATTACATGGAAGCTGTAGGAAGATCACTACTGGTGTTAAAGACCTGTCTGATTTTCTCTACAAAGCTATCAAAAGTGGGTGTTGCTCATTGTATCACACATATACTGCCATGTTTTCTGCAGTGCAAAATAATCTTTAAAGATGTGTTAAAGAGAATACATACTTTGGAGGACATGCTAGCAAATGCTTTCATTTTTAATCATATTGTTTTTTTAAAACCATCACCAAAGATCATCCATTGTTCCCCTTGCTTTTTAGACTTGTGTTATGGTTAGGTTACCACTAATGTCTGAAAATATTTCTCAGATCCTTCTTGCACTGCTGCTGTACAGCTTTACTTGCAGCAGGCACAAGAAGCCAACACATTCACCCTCAGCTTTAACTTCACTCCCTCTCATGCAGCAATGGAGATTACAGCACCTTTAGCGATTCAATTTATAATGCGTGAATGGGACAGAAATCAGTCTGTATTTGACAGCTTTGTTAGCCCTCCTATGCCAGCATGAATTGTTAGTAAACCCCAATTTTACTCTGTGGCCATGCAGTTTTAAATGAAGGGAACCTGCGTGCACCTGAGTAGCTGTGGTCTAATGAGTCACTTTGCAGGATTGGAGCCCTTGTTAACATAAACAGCACGTATAACTCCTGATACGTCTGAGAAACAGCTTTGCTGAGCAATGAAGTGCCGAGCAAACATAATTTGTCTGCAGTGCAGACATAAATACATTATAACAATTATTTTACTTTTAAAATAGATCTTAAAGGTCTTTTACTTCAACAGCTACACAAATGGAATTAGTGGTAGAGGAATCACCTCAGTTCAAGGAGTTATTCTATTCCTCTCTTCTAATTAGTTGCAATCAATTAACCACACTCTTATGCAAAAAATTCTACAGAGGTCAACAAAGGAATTTATCAGATTTTTTCAGGCATTGTTCCTCGTATCTGTAAACTTCTATTGTAAAATTCATGTGGAATTCTGTACTAGTATATGTTCTTAATCATGCAAGTTTTATGAAAAAGCTTTTACATAAAGCCATTTTTTAAATGGCTTTAAAATTTATATTTTGTTAAAACCCCCCAAATACGAAATATGACCCTCTAAGTCATATTTCATGAGACCTTCCCTGCCACAGTTGTGTGCTAATGGCTGATTCTACATATCTGCACGTTTTCTGGAGGAGTAGAAGGGCTGGCTGGAATTTGTGTTGTGTAGGGGGGTTCCTCAAGTCAGATGTAAATCAACCCACTAAAACGGGCAATCAGAGCAACTGAAGAAGTGTGTACAAAGAAGGAAAATGTCAGATTATTTCCTGGCACTGTAAGGAATACAAGCCTTATGCTGAAATATACTTGAATGATACCTCTTATGAAATATTTGCTTACCAAGAAATGAGATCCATTCATGTCCAGTTTTTCTACAACCACAGCAGATTCAGGCATTCCAAACTGAGGTGCGAAAAAATACAATTATTACAATAATGTGAAACTTGACATTTGTAAACAAACTAATTGATATTTCTATGCTCAAATACTTGGGGTTGTGGAAATCTTGCTATTTGACATGGATAATTAGAAAAAGAATGTTTCTAGTTCTTAGAAATAGGTAGTGATTCTTAGTAATAATTCTTAGAATTCTTAGAAATAGGTAGTGACTTCCACATAAGAGATAAGACACAGTATTACCTCTTTCTTAGGAAGAAAGGTACAGGGATAACGGCTGGTAAAATCATGAAATTATGAAGCATCAAATGTAACATAAATAGAACAAGGAGCCCGACAGAAATAAACTGTGGAACTTTAATTGCTATGGGATAAGAGGAGGCCAGCATTAGAAACAGGTTAAAAGGGGTTATGTCACAAGCTACCATCAGCAGCCGTGCCGTCACCTCAGGAAATGGTTATATCGCTCACTGCTGGAAAATGATGGCTATATAAGAGAAAGCTCTGTTGTTACATGCCTGTTTACCAACCCTCCGCAGGCACTGGCTGCTGCTTGGCTTCAGCACCAGATGATTGGGCTAAGTGTGTCCTGCAGTTCCTGTGACAGATGGGCATTGCTGGAAAGAATCCGGGTTCAGAAACAGGATTTCTTTTCTGTAACATGGTTGTGGTGGTGGTGTTTTTTAAGAAAGTTGGTGTTGATTATAGGTTAAAATGAAACAGGAATGTCCAGAAGTGGTATCTCTTTATGACAGAAACTAATTTGGAAAAAAAATAGACACATTGGAGTTCCTTTATTAAAAAGCAGTAAGGAATGGAGCAAGGCTGAAGATGTCCTAAAAGTTTCACTGATGTTTTAGCCTGGCTTTTTGAAGAAATTGCACTGTTATGCATGGAAAGTGGGAAAAAAACTCGTATGGTTTAGTTTTAGGTAGTCCTGCGAAGAGCTGGGAGTTGGACTCGATGATTCTTATGGGTCCCTTTCAATTTGAGATATTCTATGATTTTATGAAATCTTTTCTTTAAGAATGTACCACTCTTGAAATAAGTTTTAGTATTTGTAATGCTTAGCTGTACATTTCTGTAGCAGTAATGACCAACTCAGACAGTAACAGAGGAATATTAGTGAAAATAAATTATTCTCAGGGAAATATTTATGTGGATTTTCTAATGTAATTCTTTATTTCTAGAATACTTAAAACTGATCACCCTTAGAAACATTGAAAGTGTGTTTTATCTACTTTTTTGATATGAAAATTTCATACTTAAACATATTCATACAGTCTGTTTGGCCTATAAGCGAGTATTTCTATGTTTGAATTTATAAATTGTTCTTTTATACTATGATTGGGAGAGTGCTGCTTGTTTGCAATACAGAGTAGATCACAATTCAAAGGAGATGGTTGCTGTAGGTGTTGGACCAATGGTTGGTTGTGGGATGTGTTAATTTGCCATCAGTTGCACTGATGTTGCTGGAAAGGCAAAGAATCAAGGTAATGCACGGTTTTTGCTCTTGGCTTTTGCCCATCTATTTCTAGTTATTGGCTCTATCTCTAGTTATTGGCTCTGATGAGCTGCTTTTGTGCTTTGCCTTATTCTATTAATCAAGCGTGTAACTTTTGTGTAAGGGAAAATCTGATCTTTTTACATCGTTAGCAGGTCAGACAAGCAGATGACAAGCACATGTCTCACCACTGCTGTTTAGTGATGACCACTGAACCTTTCACTTTCTTACAAATACACTAACTCCATAGCATTAAGATCAGCACTGAGAAGAGGGACTAGGCTACATGGCAAATGGAGACCAAGTAGATAAACTCTGAATGCACCATGGAATATCTTACTGTTGTCGCAATTATAGTGTAGATGCAAGATGCACATGACTAGTAGGCTTCCATTATTATCTTCACTTATTTATGAGGAAAAAAGCAAAATCAATAGGGTTAATTATTTTTTAATACTGAAGTCATTGATTTTATACAAAATGCCTTTCATGAGGCTGGAAACACTTTGCAGAATGGCTAGTTAATAATTTCTGTACTTATGGCACACAAAAATCTGCTTTGGAAACATCATGAAGTCTGCAAAGTTAAGGAAATGCCAAAATTGCACTGTACATATGTGCACATGCCTTGTACATCTATATTATGGCACCAGTCTAGTATACCTCTTCTAGAAGACCCAGCCTCAGTCACAGCACATAAAGCTGATGTGAATTTCCTGACCTGCTGTTCAATATATCATCCTGTTCAGTGCTCACTGCTTGTCTGCTATCTTGTACGCCTGTACCACACAGTATTCAAACCTTCTCTGAACCTAGAATTTTTTTTTGTTGTTTTGAGCTGTTCTACAGTACTCTTTTTATTGTCCGAGTGCTTCAGAAACATTAATTAACTGCATTTTGTAAGACCACCCTGTGAGATGAAAACTCTATTAGTAAGGGTAGTTGAGGTGCATGGGAAGTAAAACTCATACAGTATCCAGTGGTTTTGGATGCCTAACTAGAGCTATTTAGGATCTGTGAGATACACATATATATTTGCATAGTCAATATTTTGGCATTTTTACCTTCTGAGCAGAGCTGCCACTGTGGGTACAACTCTCGCCTCTCACCACTTCTGCAAATCAGAACCTGAAATTTCAAGTCAAGCATTCGGGAAATGTCATGTTTTTTCTGGGTGACTTGCATGGCTTCAGGTAAAAACGCTGAGCTGGGGCAGTGACAGAATCTGATATTTCAAGGCAGAATTGAATCGACATTACTGTGAATTAATTCTGTCTCTTTCAGCAAGCCCTGGCCTTGCATACCTTACAATTTCTGTAACGGGCCAGAGTCATGCACAAAACATGCAGGTTTCTCTGCATTGAAAGAGGCAGTTTTTTGTGAAGGGGAAAGTTAGCACACAAAGAAGCAATTACAGATTATCATAATGTAAAAGGGGAAAATTCAGTTTACGGAGGTAATCCCACTTCTGGCACTCTTAACGTTAAGTTCTTGTTTCTGCAACTTTAACAGCATTATTTTAGGGTTCGTGTACGTGTATGCCCAGTCTCTGGCGGGGGGGATCCCGTGCAGCCCCCCGCCGTGCTGGGTGACCGTGGAAAGGGCGGCAGTACCTGGTGCTCAGGCCCTGGTAGCAGGAGCTGAACAGCTCCGTACGTGGTGGCCGCAGGCAGACGGCTGCTCCTCCCCGGTGCGAGTCTCTGATACGCAGAATGGCCAAGCACTTGGTGCTGGTTATACTGTAGTAATTAGATCACTTAGCTGCTTTAATCAGTGATGTGAGTGGAAGCACAGGCATTAACAGCTTTTTACAAAGTTGGAAGAGTCTCTCTTAACAAGTATGAAGCCAGTAGTTACGGCGTGCCTGCTGAAATTTCCCTGGAAGCCTCTGAGTTGCTGAACAATTGTTATTAATTTTCTGTCTTGTATTCTGCTGTAGAATTACAGGGTACTTTAAAATCATTATATCTTCTATTAATTAGTCTGATTTCCTTTAAGCTGAAAGGCTTTGAGCTAATTAATCCTCTGAGTAGCTGTTCACAGTAATAAGTTTGCAGTTTAACTGATACATTATCATTATGGTATGCATTAATTCCATGGAACTGGTTAGCTTTCTCAAAGTGGGGACAATGGTCCACCTGTGATACATCTGCATTGTAAAACTGTTGTGGTTTTTTTTTAAATTGTACATGCATGAGCATATGTATTTATTCACAAGGCAAAATGGAAAAAAAATAATAAAAAATGAACATTTTAAACTTTGGCCTACTTCTTACGTGGTTACAAATGGAACTCTTGTAGAAACACTTCATAACACAGTATTATTTTCCTTGAAAAAGATTGTATGCTCCTTCAGTTGAAAGGGATGAGAAACTTTAATGACAATAAATTCTCACTGTTGGTGTAAAGCAGGTACTGGAAAAGATTGGTGCTTCTACAGTTAGAAGTAGGATGAACACAAGACAGAAAAATCCTATATTTAAAATCACATAGAGAAACTTGCATTAAAAAAAACCCAAAGGAAACATAAAATGAGACAATATATCAAAATGCAGTGAATGGACTTTATTGTGTCAGTAAGTTACGGGTAGAAATTTAAACCCTGAGTCATGTATTCAGCAAGTTACAAGGAAAAATCTGATATCCAAAAAAGGATATATCATGGAGGATATATTCTGTATATCTTGGAGGAGTTTATTCAAGTAGTGAAAGGATGACTGAAGACAAGCTTGGAATATTTTGTGCAATTCAGGTTATTTTACATATACTATAGAAAGGATATTGCAGAACTAGGAAAGCTACAAGCAGACAAAGGAATGATTACAAAAAAAGCTCAAGTACCTTAAACTTAAGCAACATCTAGCAACTAGTGTGGGTATATATGCATTGAGAAGAAACGATGAACAGTAGATTCTTATTGACAAGCTGTAAATTTTAAAGCAATATTCAAATATAAAATCTAGACCCACTTTCAGTGAAATGGTTATTTCTTCCCAGCAGGAAATAAACTGGGGCATGAAATACCTTTTCTATTATAAGAAATATCCCTGTGAGCAAGCATTTTTATATGATTTGCCATGTAGGAGATCTTAGCTAGCAGCTTCTACTGTAAATTAAATTTCTATAAAAAACAGGAGAGCACCAAAAAACTCACGTAATATTAGTAAGTTCTTGGGGGTTACAATTGCTGACTAACCTATTTTCACTACTTTTGAATATCTGTGCTAGATTTAGGATAAGATATCTGTTTTTCAAAGATAAATACAGACTGCACTGTCTAAAGCGTTACACATACATTCAGTACCTGTCTTAGGAGATCTGCAACTTGGAAGGCTGTCCAGTTCTCAAATTCCTCTTGCGACGGTAGTTTTGTGGCCATGTTGCTATCCAGTGAAAAAGACTTGATCTATATGAGTAACACTGAACTGTTGCTTCACTGGTTTTTACTGAGCTGCTGTAGAAATCCTAGGAGGAAGTCCTTTTTGCAACTTTTTTCCTGTTTGCTCAGTTAAAGTGAACGCCTATAAAGGGTGATTTGGGAAGTACCAATATTCTTCTATGAGTGACTCTTTCCAGTATAAAGAAACTGTAAGTTGTTATATCAACATATGCAAATATCTGTCATTACTGAAATCAGTTAAACAAATTCTGCTGAAAATCAGTGTATAAAATGTTTCTGAGTCATCAGCATCTTAGAGGTTTAAATATGGAAACTGTTTTTCATATCTATTACAAAAACAGTTAGTGATAGCTGTCTCTTGAACTCCTTGATCCAGCTGCTTGGATCTGCCTTTAGATTGCATTTGACTTGCTTCTGGGTTTTGACATATTGTGCTGTGGTGTTTAGACAGAAAAAATAGAGCTCAGCTGCAGAACTTTTACTTCCATATTGTCACATCATATAATCTCATTCTTCATGTCAAGTGTGGGCATCATACTTTTGGGCTTAAGTAAATCATGCAATTACTCTAAGGTGATGTATGATGTAAAGTTTTGTTTGTGTTGTTTTTTTTTTTGTTGTTTTTTTTTCTCCTGTCATTATTATTATTGCTAAAGAAAAAATTGTGAGTAAATTCATTCCAATGCTACATTATCTTTTCAAAAGGTAGGGCTAACATAAAATGCTTGTACTGAGTCAGACCATAAGCTCATCCAGCCCAGCACCTTCTTTTCTGACTATGATCAGAAGTGAGCTACCTAGGAAACCGTATAGAAACAGGGCAAGCATGTAAGACTTCCATAGTATTTTCCCAGTCTCCAAGCATTTTGAACTTGGGGACTTGCGTGTCTGGATATGGTCTCTACATTTGCTGCATGCATATATATCACATATGTTACACCAATGATTCCCAAATTTGGAGCCATGACTGTTATCCTTTAAGGAGGGAGATGCACAGTGGACGGGGCAGGCATGGCCAGGAATCGCTCCTGGGCTGCAGGAGGAGGAAGACAGATGTTTTTAGTGGAGGCTGGGGCTCAGGTGGAGTCGAGAGGGAGAGGAGCTGAGGAGGCTCAGGATGGGCACTTCTGTCCCTGCCCACCCCTGTCCCTGTCCAGCCATCTCTTCTGAGCTGCATCGCTGCCCCCCTCACAGCCCTTCTCTGCCTCTTCACCTCTAACACAGAATACACTTCCAGTTTGAGAGGAGCGGCATACGCAATTCTTAAACTGGAGAGGAGGGTGGGGTGCATGTTCTAAAATGGAGCAAGGGGGAAAAGTTTGAGAGCCGTTGCTTTGTCGAATGGGCAATAAAATTGCAAAGATGCAGCTGCAGCTGCTGAAACAAACCCAGATTATTTTGCTCAGCAGTTCTTAGTCACCACAGTAGGAGAAATATGAAAGCTTCCATAAAAGGCCAGAGACCAAGGAATGTTATATTCTGCTTTCCAATTACTCTTCCTGTTTTATTTCCCAGTGCAAAATGGATTTGGGGCACATGTTCAAAGATTAAAAGAGATTTCAGCTAAGTTGAAATGTCTCATCTGCTATCCTTCTTCAAATTTTCCTGCGTGTATTTTTGCTGTTAGAGTGACTGGCAGGTCAGTTGTTGCCAGTGAATACTCTTAACTCTTTGCTGTCTTGTGACTTTGCAGCACATTGAATCTGGCAAAACTCAACTCCGGGAATTTCAGAAATGCAGAGCTGAGATAGAAGCCCTTGCAAATTAAGCTTTGCCTCCTCAGAATAATCTCCAAATGCCTGGCTGGCACACTATAAGAAAAATTATGCTGAATTGCATAGTGTTCAATGTTTCATAGTGTTGGCTGTGAGTTGTTCCAAGGGGGGCAACATCTCCCTGGATGACGGGAGGGAGCGATACTCTTTTCCACCGTGTATAGGAGCAGAAGAGAGAGGCGCATGTATTCCTTAAGAAATTTTGCTTGCCTAGTTTGAGTGCAGGAGTGATTGTGTCGCTAGTAGGGTCTTCATGTATGGTGGAGGTGGGAAGCAGCTGACTGGGAGATATGTGTGAGTTACAGGTTTAGTGCTTGCTTAGGGGAAACAACAAAATAACAGATGGCATCAGGCGTGAAACATGAATAAAGTGAGGTACAGCAATGCTGTTATTTCTGCAGCACAGGCTGAGTTTGGTTGCTGAGTTTGGCTTCTGAGTAAGTGTAAGCCATTCTAGTTCAGAACATCTCAAAGGCAGATTAAAAACAGTGTTTTAAGGATTTTGCAATTCAGTGCATGCAGCCAGCAGTACCTGCTCCTCTTCCTATGATTGCCCATCAGGCCACTAGCATTTTCAGAAATACCAGCGTGCAAGGAGCTGCTCCTTGCTGCCTGCTGCCCTCCGCTGTTATGTTCCTGCGCTGCCTGGTAGTCTGCAGTGTGAGCTGAAGCTCTGCCCTGCCAGCTCACCCACCTTGCTGTGCCCAGGCCTCCCTCTTCTCCCACTCGGCTTCTCTCTGATTGCTCTCCCCCAACGCTAACTTCTGGCTAATTCTCCTATCATTGCCTGTGTTGACATTGCCTTAATTTGTATTCTGGGTTCGCAGGAGAGTACTCTCAAGAGGCCAATGTTCATGCAGTTCACCTCTCTCCAGAGATCTATTTGGGAAGGTCATGTTCAGTTTTGTGTTCCCAAAGGGGCTGTAGCAGAGGTGGTTGAACCACAGGGACTGTAGCTTGCAAGAAATATTTTGCCATTTGTGTTTTAGTTGGATTAAAAATGACGACAACAACAAAAAAATTAAAAATCAGGGACGTGTGGAGGCTCATCTGGAATCCTGCAGCTAGTCTCTTGATGCTGATATTGATGTTGGCTTGATCAATGCTGTACTCTTCTTTCCTCAAGCATGTGTAACAAAAATGGAGAATATTATCATGCACTTCCACTTGCTTTCCACTACCCTCAAGGGGATAATTTCAAGAATTGTTGGCTAGGAGGACCCCAGATTTGGTTACCAATTCCACTTAGTACCCTCATACTTCTAGTTACTCTATGCAGTATATCACCTTTCACTGAATTCCAAGTAAATATGTGCACTTGAACACACGTTGGCTGCGCGGGCTGCGGTGCAGGGATCCTTGAGCAGAATATTGAGGCTTCCAGAATCCACCAAGACAGGCCATGGATGCCGTTTCTTTCCAAACGGCCAGGTGCCTACACACAACTTCCAAGCAGATTGTAGAGACTTGAATGAGAGCCAGCACTAGCCCTGGGCAGGTCATGCTCACTCGCTACTGAATATTCCCTGGAGCCTCTTGATCTGGCATGGACACTGGCAGACTTAAAAATGTGTTTGGGTACATGTGCAGAGTGTAATCTGTTATTTTAAACTTTCATCTAACTGGAAACATTAACACTTTTCATCCGTACTGTTTACAATTTAACTCCTCAAAAAAAGGCGGAAATCTGATTCTGTATATTAAGAAATTTCATTTTTCTGGACCCCTTAGCAAAAATGACATCTAGTAGTTGAGAACTACTGAATTTCAGAGGAATCTTAGTTAATGTGTGCATTTTATACACCAGGTAATTTCACCTCTAAACAGAAGGTCATTCTCATACATAACTTGTACATAAAACAGAGTTAACACATCTTTACAGTATATATTTGAATGATTTTTTTTTTCCTACTGCCTGGAATATGCAAGCCACATAAGAGGCATGTTTTTACAGGCTACAGCTTCTTAGAGTTTCGTAAAGTAAGTTCTCAATTTGTGATTTCATAGAAATCGTTAACAAGCAGTATAAAAACTGATTCTTAGATCGTGCCACTGGCATTTCTTACTAAATACAACTATATATTTTCATGAACACGAGCACTAAATATATTAAATTATTTCAAAACTTTCAAAGTCAAGTTCTGCTTTGCAAAAACACGTAGCAGCTGTACGCAACTTATTTTACTGGATATAACACTGGAATACTGCTCTCGGGAAAATATACTTGAGCAAAATAGCTCAATGAAGTATTACTGATTATAAAATAAGAGCCATTGTCACTGAATTTTTTTTTTTTTGGCCCATTTTATACAAAAATAATGAAAGGAACATGACTTACCATATACTCATTTTTCTTCTCCCAGGCACACATGTTGGAGTTGATTCCAAATAAGTTTAAGGAGCAGTTTCTCATGTCTGCTCTTCCCCTTAAACTGTCCCATATGTATTTTGTTGGTTTTAGTGTGATTGACAGGCTTGGCATTCATGGTGGGTGGGAGAAAAACATTCTTAAAGTAAAAAGCTGGAATAGTGTGATGGTCTGAATAAGTTCACAGAGAACATTGGAAAATGAAGGCTTACTTACAGCTATCTGCCTAGAAGTTTGATAAAATTCTGCTAATTGGTTTTGTCTTTTTTTTATTTAGCAGGAAATAAAAATAACAGAATCAACAGAAATCATAGGGTCTGGAAGGGACCTCAGGAGATCTAGGCAAGGCTTCAGCAGAGAGGCAGGAACATGCAACAAAAAGGTATTCGAAATCACTTCTTTTTATACAGCAATGCTGTATTGCTTAAAACTGACGCCTGTTCTTACAATAATAAAACCGAAATGCCAAATTCATAACAGCTTTTGTAAAGGTGTGACCTATCTCAGAGGTTGATTGTAACTCAGAATGTGGCAGACTCAACAAAATTTTCCTGGTTTTGCAGAAGAAGTGGGGTTTAGGAGCTCTAACTGGTTCCCTATGACAACATATACTCCAACGGTGGCAACGTGTAGGATTGTTTTTTGAGTTGTAATTGCATTTTAAAATTTTTTTTCCTACTATGCCAGCCAATTATATGAGGCATGGAAATGGAGTTCGAGTCTTGCGTTCCCTTTGTGATTGATATAGATTATTTTTTATGATTTAGGTAAGGGAGCCTTTCAAAGGCCAGAGGGAACTCTGCCTGCCTATACACTTCATGGATCTTTGCAAATCTCCTTATTTTCTGTCCTGGTGTTTTCTTCCATCCTTGTTTCTGTGAGAGGATTTAGTACTGTAGCAGGGAGAACTATAGGGAGCCTTAATATATCAATGATTTCCCAAATGTTATGAAAGCTTTCATGTTATAAAATGACCATGTGGGTTTTGTAGATGTCTGTTCTTCTGTTTTGGTTGTTTTTTTTGTGTTCCGCCCCATCCCCCTTTTTTTTTCCCCCCCCCCCCCCCCCCCATGGTATCTTTTCAGTTTTACTAACTGCATGTTGTATTCATTTTGTGTACTGTTTGTTTTAAGTTGTAATACAGAGCAATAATCTGTAGAACTTCTTCGAGCAGCTGTCTCACAAGTCAACACAAAATTTATTGGAGGATTCTGGCATCTAGACTATGTTACTGAAAAATAATTAACTGTTCACGGTAAAGAATGAAAAACATCTATTTGCATTACTTAATTGAAGTGTAGCCCTAAACAGTAAAATGCACTTCTGTCTTGTGCAAAAGACCCAGACCCAAAGAAGCCTCAAATGGTAGAGAACAAAACGCACAAAAAACAAACCCCAGATGCAGAAAACCTTGCTAAGAATGGTTAGCACCATTGCTATACCAAGGAGACTATGGTTGTACGCTGATTTGAAACCTGCCACCTTTAAATCACTTCCTCTATATCCAGTTTGCTGCATAAATATGCCCTCTTTCTTTATTTCACTTGTTCTTCAACCCATTCCTGGGGCATGTCATTTCAGCTGAATTATAATTATTGCCAAATGCTAGGGTTTTTTTGTGCACTTGTTTTGTGTCATAGAGGCTGGATACACGGCATAAAAACCATTGTCTTAAGGACAGTTGCTCTTTGTGTTATCACTCAGCCTTCTAAAATCTTTTTATATGGCTTTTGACGGTTAGTTTGACTTTCTCTTTGAATCTACCAACAGATTCAGCCATTATTCCAGAGAGATTTTCCCACATCTAACCATGCATTAAAAACGTACTTATTCTCATATGTATTTGTTTATAACCCGAATTTTGCACATAGTTTTCTTTACCTTTTCAAAAATTCATGTTTTTAACTAGTACAATAAAATATAACAGCAATAAAAACCCAACCTGCTACAAAAGTGACATTGTTAATTAAAAATTCTCTTTGGTTTTTTTGAAGGCTGGAATTGATGCCGTAGTGCTTGGTTGTGATATCCTTCACAAGTACTCAGTATTCTTTGCAGTTTAACTGAGCCCTTTCTTTGATTTTTATTCATTTGAACACCTTGGCAGAACTTGCTGTCTATTGCTCTAGATTCATATGCTGGCTTGTGTAGTTTGCACTTACATTTTATATCATTTCTTTATAGAACCTCTCTTTCTTTGAAATTCATCTATGTGTTGACTATTCTGATAAAATATAGGAAAATGTGTATGAACAGATTTCTGTCTGGCAACACTTATATGCATTAAAATCTAGTGAGTAAATTTCAAAACAGAAAAATAATATTATTTCAGTGTCTTGCCTTATCATTTAAATTTGAACATAAATTTGAAAAGCTGCAACTAATGATTATTTTAAATTATTTTGTTTATTTTTTTTGATGGATTTTGTTAGTATAATGAATTCTTAGTTAAACACTATTGATTTCTTTGAGGCCTGTGCATTGATATGCCTAGAAGGTCTTTCACCATGCACACAGTTCTTGAGATGAGATAAACGGAAAAATGTTAAATTAGTACTTCAACTCTAAGTGGACATACTAATGCATCATTGCATGGTATTTTAAAGTGGAAGATCTCAACAAAAGGTTGAGCCTGTAGGTGTTGAAGACTGCCATGAAGCTAGTACAAGAACTTGTCCTGATTTCGGCTGGGATAGAGTTAATTTTCTTCCCAGTAGCTGGTATAGTGCTGTGTTTTGGATTTAGTATGAGAATAATGTTGATAACACACTGATGTTTTAGTAGTTGCTAAGTAGTGTTTACTCTAGTCAAAGATGTTTCAGCTTCCCATGCTCTGCCAGGTGCACAAGAAGCTGGGAGGGAGCATAGCCAGGACAGCTGACCCAACTGACCAATGGGGTATTCCATACCATATGACGTCATGCTCCGTATATAAAGCTGGGGAAGAAGAAGGAGGGGGATGTTTGGAGTGATGCGTTTGTCTTCCCAAGTAACCGCTATGCGTGATGGAGCCCTGCTTTCCTGGAGATGGCTGAACACCTGCCTGCCAATGGGAAGCGGTGAATGAATTCCTTGTATTGCTTTGCTTGTGTGTGCAGCTTTTGCTTTACCTATTACACTGTCTTTATCTCAACTCACGAGTTTTTCTCACTCTTACCCTTCCGATTCTCTCCCTGTCTTACTGGGGGGCAGGGAGTGAGCAAGCGGCTGCATGGTGTTTGGCTGCCTGCCGGGTTAAACCACAGAACCAGAGTGCTGGGTGTTTTTTGCTGCATCTACTTCCCAGGTCCAGAGTTCTCTGTCATTGCAATGAACTTGGCCAACTCCAGCTGACTGTAGTTAGAGAAAATTCCAAATGATGTTTCTAAGAAATCTGCCTCAGTATGACTTCCAAAAGAGGGCTAGATTTAAATAAAAATACACAAAGAAGTGCATTTAATTCAAGTGTTACAAATACCACTCATTTCTTTGAAGTATAGGCAGAGGTACAGAGGTACGTCTCCATTCCCCACTTGCCCCACACTTCCACTGTGCTCCTTACAGCGCTTGTAACCTTTGGAACAGCCTTTGATATTTCACTGCCAAGCAGCAGTTAAGTTGATTTCCACAGTGAACTAGTATTACTCGAGGTCACTGAATTGATAGAGGCTTGAACCAGAAAAACTTCAGTCACAACAGACTTCGGAGTTATAACTGACATATTTGTTGTTAGGATGCACTGTTAACAAGAAATGCAAGGTATGTCATGGAAGACAGAGTTGCTTCTGTCTTGAAGGAATTTTAGAGGTATTTCCTCCTGCTTAACATACAGGTTCAGGGAAGAAGGATGGCATTTCTCCCATGCTCTTCCTGAGCTGGGGAACATAAAAGCATCAAAAAAATAGTGAAGCATTGGTATACCATTGGTATAGTATCATCAGTATTGTAGTGTATATATAATATATATAGTGCATATATACTTTATAGTACAGTACTATAGCATAGTATTATAGCACTGTAGTATAGTATAATGATTATAATGATACAGTGTTTCTGTGCTACTGACATGCAGGTTTAATTCAAAAACATGTACCAGGTGAATTCACAAAGGTCATAGCTTTAGTTCTTCTATTTACTTAGAGCGAGTGAGATAAAACTGCACAGGGAAAATATGGATGGGGAACAGGACATTGCAAAATCTAGGACCTTTCTGTAGGACAGCAGAAGGTCTGAGGGAAACTGTGGTGATTTGTCACATGAAGTAAGGAAGATCTGGGAACAGAATCAGATATAGATTTGTTTGGACAAGGTGTTTATTGCTTATTGTCATAAAGAGAGCACATGGAAGGAAGGAAGCAAAAAATGGTGGTTTTGGGGAGCCCGAAGAGTTCAGGGAAGCACGTTATTCACTTTTATGGATAAGAGGAATTGGGTAGAGCATATGCGTCAGCTGGCCAGCATCCAGATGATGTCTGGACCAAAAATAAGCAGATCTCACTACTTCCAGTCAACAGAGCCCTGAAAATGAAGTTGGAAAAGTGAACTTCTGAGGCTGTTAAATAAAGACAGAAGAAAGAAAGGAATTCAAAATGGGAAGGGGGGCTTAAAAGATAGATAGAGAAATTAAAAAGATTGAGGGAGGGGGTATAAAAGTGGAAGGGTACAAAAAGTAAAGAAAATGAGGAAGGAGGTGATGGGGAGAGAAGCTGTATAAATAGAGAATGTTTCTCAATGTTTTTGGACCCATAAATAGAGCTTTTACATGTCTTGTGTCCTTAGCCTGCTGACATAAATAAAATTTTACGAGCAAAGTTTATTTGACAGTCAACAGACAGAGAATATAATAAAATCTCAATAAATAAAAAGACCTTACGAGCTGAGATCCATAGTGTTGTGTTTTGTTTTGTTTTTTTTTATTCTGACTGCAGTATTGGAGAGATCTCAAAAAGATATTTCAAGAGATATTATGTTTATGGTAATAAATTTTAAATGAAAGAGCTATCAAGAAAAAAATGACAAAA
The DNA here is from genome assembly GCF_000690835.1 of Fulmarus glacialis. Lineage (NCBI taxonomy): Eukaryota > Metazoa > Chordata > Aves > Procellariiformes > Procellariidae > Fulmarus > Fulmarus glacialis. The sequence continues at coordinate 7,536 of NW_009195996.1, read as the reverse complement.
AGTACTTTTTAATTTTTCTTATTTGAGTCACACAACTTAATAATTTCATAACCTTTTATTCTAGCTCCTTTTTATTAGTTTGGTTTTGTTTATCATTTAGGTAATGGTAATGTCATCAAACCTCTCTATCAGGACAGTATTAAGTGAAATTAGATCTAGGTAAAATGATCTTATGATAACAAGAAAGGTATGGAAGGAACAAACATTCAGTGACAGATTCTTCCCCACACCAAATCTGGAGGAGTCTTCTATTGTTATATGCTGAATACAGTCAGAATTTAGTATGGTTATGTCCATTCTCTTTCCATTTTTCTTGTGAACTACCTTTTGCTTTTGTCAACCTTTCTTCTGTAGCTTTAGCATCTCCAGTTCAATTGTGATAGAGATACTCAAGGAAAGCCGTGAATATTCTCACAGGTATTTTCTTTGCATAGTACCAAAGTCGCCTGTTGCAGTATGAATTGATGACAATACAGAGTTGTTTCAGCTTATTCTTCTCTCCTGTCTTGCAAAGGCAGAAGACATGCTAATCATGTTAGTTTATTTTCAAGGAAATATGTGTTGCATATTGGAGAAGTGCTGGGGCTTCTAAATATAATCAGGTAGAGGGTGAATAATGTACCAAAGGGCAGTTTTGTGGTACCAGTTGGAATTAGTGGGAATGAGGGTAGTAGCTGACTGCTGCTTGTGTGTCTCTTGCATGACAAACAGTACCATTAAAGTATATCTCAAGATTTTTGCTGTTTCTAGGGGATATGCTAGGGAATGCTGGGCTCAATATCCTTGCATATTGCAACCTAATGGAGAAAACTCCAGTAACAGCTGCTCTTGTGTGTTGTAAACATTCCTCTGAGAAGCTTTTTAAGGATCTAGATATGAGGTCTTCAGTATGCATCCCTCTACTGACAGTATTATAAATATTGTATTTCTGACCTTCAGATTTTCCCTCTTGATCTCTGGTTAAATGATATATTTGCTAGTTTGACACTGCTGACATTCTGTCTGCCTGGTCTAACATCGTTATACCATGATTCCTTGTGATCCCATTGTCATGGGAATGATATATCTCAAATGATGAATATACTTTGAAGCAACGTGGGAAATAAACACACTGGCTAGACTTAATTTACAACAAGACTTTTTGTTGCAAAATGCCTTCTTCAGTGTCCAGTATAATTGATTTATGTAATGTTGATGTATTTAAGAACACTGCTGTTTTATCAGATAATGTAAAGGAGGATGAGCTACTCTTCAGGTGGATACTGCGTATCTCAATTATGGCTTTAGTCATATTTTCCCTTGCTTTTGATTTCCCATGCACTGCATTTCTGGGCATTGCAAGGCAATAAACTGAACAGTAGCGGAAACAGAAGCTTCCTGTTTTCCTTCAGTGGCGAATGCTTCACTTCTCTAGAAATGTTCTCTTCTCTAGAACTGGTGAAAGTTAACTTCACTTCTAGAGAAATGAACCATAAACCATATGAGGTGAGAAAGAGAAGAAATGAACACATAAAAATTTTGCACTCCGGTATATTTTTTTTCATATGCTCGTTCTAGGTTTTTGAAGACACCTCAAAAGCAGCCCTACCTTAGAATTCCATGCCTGTTTTCAAAAGTTGATTGGATGTATGATGTGAATGAGACCTTGATAATGTTACCTACATTTCTGATAAATTGAAGTCTATTTTGATTCGAGTATTTTGTGAAAAGTCAGTGGGAGTTGTTTATGCATAACCTTCATGTCCTCATTCCTTTGTTATTAAAAAGAAATTAAATGAGAACTTAAAGACAAAAAAAAAATTGTCAACGGTAAATGTCAGGCTGATAAAAACCTCACCATTGACCTTCAGAACAGTGAGATTTTACTATGATGTGATTATCCTCTGAGGTCAGAAGTTACAAATCAGATGAAGCAGTGATGGCTTTAGTTCTCTGCAACCTACACATTCTGCATAACATCCCATGCCTCATTTGCCACATCTTTTCCACTGTCCAGAGCACGATCTATTGTTTCTGTTTGCAATTTTGCATCTCTCCGTTATTGGAGGACTATAGCAGACAATTGAATTCTCTGGCAATTCTCACCTCTTGGTCAGCTGTGCCCCAGGTCGTAACCAAAGCACTTAATGTGCTGTATATGTGACTGGCACACGTGAGTGCAAAAGCTATGGGAGCATACACTGGCCCTGATATACCTGTCTCAGCAAAATGAAATGGAATGGCCCATAGCTTATAACTGATTACAGATTATTTAATGTCATTGTAAAATTGCTTTTAACTGTAGTTCATCTCTCCTCTTTCCTGTTGACTTGGCTGGCTGACCTTAGTTTGGTTTGATTTACAGGCATAGAAATGATTTTATCATTTAGAGTTAACACTCTACTGCGATGTGTGCTGGAGGCATTCTGATCCAGTGTCCCTATCACATCTCTGAGATGATGCCATCAGTGTTGCTTACCCTGCCAGCCCAGCTTTTGGATTTCTACTGACAGTTTGCAAAGTGCTTACATCAGCTTCTAGAGTCATGTTTTTGTTTCTGGTTTTAAAGAAAGCTCAATAACACGTAAGGAACAATAACTACCAAGTAGTTTTGAGATTACATCTGGAAAGCCACACAGTCACTTACTCATTAAATAGTTTCTTTCCTTAGTGGGGATCTTACTCGCTTTTTTCCCCATAACTTTATCTAGCAAGACTTGATAAATAAATGCAGGTCCAAGCAATGCTTAAATTGAGCTATTTAAACATTAAAGTGCTGAAAACTACTTTGCATAAAGGAGGAGTCAATAGAGGTTCTGCTCTGGATGGACGGAACTCAGGAAGTTCATGATGCTATAAATTTTTTTCATTTTCCTTCTCCTTCACACAATAGATGAATTGCACTCAGCTCTCTTACCTCTTGCTGTCTCTCTCACAGCACACAAAACCCTGTGAGTCAACACTCTCTGTAAGAACAGAACAGCAGGAGAGTGAGGCTAGAAAGAATGCAATATTTTTGTGGTGGTTTTCTTAGATTAGTCTCTTTCAGATTTCTTATCTGTATCCCAGGAAACTTGAAAGCACAGATACTTGCTTGTCAAGAGGCTCTCTGAAATAAAAGTAGGCTGAAACACATCATTCCTGCAGATGTGTGGTTATGAATCACTGAGAGGGTGAGGAACATCCTAGGAGGCATGTGGTGGCCAACTTTGGCTGGGTTTCTGAAAGACTGGCTTCCACCCTGCTACTGATAGAAAGCTGGCTGAAAAAAAAGAGACACCTCTGTTTGATGTGAGGCAATATATTCATAAGGATTGCCTTTCTGCTTCCCTTTTTTTCTGAGTTTCTGACAATTTGTCTGCCTTCAGATTGCAAACTGCCTTTGGGAGTTGGGGTTGTCCCCCTCTTGAAAGATTAGAACCATCTCAACAATAAGGTGATTCTATTGTGGACAAGCTGCTAAGGAGAGGAGGGAGAGAAAAGGTGCTTTCTGTGTTTGCTCACCCTGTCTGAAAGACAGAGCCTTTGTATTTATGGCATTTAATCCTCTAACACAACCATCCTTGCCTGTACTACCTATAATTAGTAAGAAAATACTTTTACAATTAGTTTCTACTATTGACCCCAATTTTAGAAATTCTTAGAAGTATTTCTGTGCAACTGCATCTAGAAGAACTCTAGAGCATGCACCCTACAAAAATGTCTCAGTGATATTTGATAGCTTCATAGCAGTAGAAGAATTTAGGAGAAAAGTTGACAGGAATAAACCTCCCTGCTTCAGAAGGTAGCCACCTTCTTTAAGACCTAGTTGTAAAATTTTTGCCTAATAGAAGAATTTTTTTGGCGGGTATGACTGTTTGGAAACTTGGAAAGCAAAATCAAGTGAGCTTTTTGAATGGAGCTGACCCCGCACTCTTGGATTTTTGTGCATCCTTTAATGCGCTTGTAGAGAATGGATCTTTAGATTCTCTCTTATGCTCCCAGAGGACATCAAAATACATTCACTCTCACAGAATATACTGCAGAAAATTGTTAATCTGATTATTTTGTTTAGAGATCTAAATTGCAAATCCATCACAGATAAACCCACTCATTTTTATAAACTGAGTAAGCAAAGATAAAAGCACTATCACAAAGGATGCCTTTTAGCAAACTGTTTTATCAAAATGACCCCAGAACTCTTCAGTTAAAGTTCAGGGAGAAGAACTTGAATCAAATGAAGTGCTGTTTATTTCCAGAGAGGATCTTAATCCTTAATGTGCTTTGCTCAACATTACAGGATCTTCTGGGAGAAGATAGCGCTTGCCTTTCTTTGAAGTTACCGAGTTCTGAAGACTTTGCAAGAGAGCAGAGCACTTTGCTGGACTGACACAGTACAACGGTGGTGAGATCGCATCACTGTTAATGAATGTTTTTCAGTACATTTTGAGAAGATGAGTTGGAGCTAAAAAGAAGTGAAGTGGATTGATGGTAACTGCATTTCACTGTTTGAATAACGTTTCAGGTAAGGCTATCAACATACTTTCCCCCCGCCCCCTCTTCCTGAAGCAGGATGAGGACATGGGAGACCAGGGAATGTACAGCGGCACAAACTGCACTGAGGAATAAGGTATTACAGTTGGTTATAGCAGGCGAGATACCCTGTGTGTTTTCAGCCAGCACTGGGGTGAAGAAGACTTTTTGAATGGTAAAAGGCATTTTATGTTGAACAGCTTTTAATCTAGTGCAGATAATCTTATATAACATCTGACTAGTGAAGCGTTCTTCTAAAAGAGTAGCACAGTGAAGTTGCAAATCCATTCTGTACGTTATGAAATCAGTATTTTGAAATAGACTGCTTCATTTGAAGAGTAGTGAACTCAGGTGGAAATTATTCTCGTCAAATACATTCTTTCATGCAACAGAGTGAAAGTGGCAGTGGCCTCATATGCGTACTGGGCAGTTTTTTCCACTTCTTTGGGAAAATTTATTGAATACCATTTTAATGATATTTCATTTCACTGTGCTACATTTATTTCTTACAGGATTAACAAATGCAATTTCAAATAATTCACTTCAGTAGCAAATCTCCTATCAACAATGCATAGATGTATTTATAGGCCGGAGTAAATCCCAATAAGAGCAAGACACTAGTCAGCCAACCCTGATTTAGTAAATTATTTTTCTATATATTTGTTCTATGTATTTATTCTGAAACTTAATCATGGTGATGATTCAAAGCAAAACAATGAACAATCATCTGCAGTTGCAGACAATCTGCAATTGCAAATGTCTGTTATCACAGATTTATCCAATGCAACATTTTAAAAGATGAGTTTCAATGCTATAGGCCTAGCTTAACTCTGATGAAATATGTACAGTGCATATATGAGATGCTATCATTTAATCCAGAGAAATACGAAGCATTATAATGCCATGTTGTAATAGACCATAAGGGGGAGTACTTAACAACTACATCAAATCGTTACAGCTCAGGAATATAGAGACTGAAAGCAGGAGCTTTAATGCAAGGCAGCTGAACATAGGTAATATCTCCCACTCTTGTTGACAATGAAAATCAATTTCCTAAAAGAAGACTTCTTCAGATCTTTGTACTCAAAATAATTGCCACTCTGTGTATATATAAAATCAAATAGTAAATGCCTTACTGAACCAGAACCATTATAATTAGTTTTCAAAAATGGAGTGGTGTTTTTTGGTCACTTGGAAAGGAATTTGAAAGTTTCTTCATTTATTTGGCTGGATGGTTAATTTATTAAGTGTAAAATTGGGAATAGTTACATATACAAAATTATTGTTTCATTTTCTTTCCCATGTTAAAGCACTAAACACAGGTTCTGTCAGTAATTTGACCATTTTCTTTCCCATATTAATGCACTAAACACAGTTTCTGTCTGTAATTTTACCATAGATAGTTGATGCACTTCTGTTGTATTGATGTTGTTTACTAAGAGACCTTTTATAGTTACTGTTGTAACTGCGATAGGAATCTTGCCCACAGTATACATTCATGCAGGAGACATTCACAGCTGTCAGACAGTTGGCAGCTCATTGGCTTGTTTTGAGATCTGTGGATAAAAAAACAGTGCAGATTAAAGACAAGATATAGTATTGTATATTTTTTTTGCTAACTGAAACTTGGTATCAAGGGGGCTTAACATGATATTTGACTGTTAGTTTATCCTGGCAAATTCTATGTGGAAGACAATAGTAGAGTAATGCCACACTATTGAAAGAAAATTTTATACTTTACCTTTTATTTGGGAACCTTCATGTTCTTCTTAAATGCTATTCACACAATTTAAGCAAGTCATAATTACTGAAGTTAGAATTCTTAACGTTCCCCAATTTGTCAGCAGTGGAAACATAACAAATACAATGTCAGAGCTTTGCTTCGTACAGGTATGCAATAGCCTTTCACTGTACCTTCATAAGCAAAATATTGTGGTAACTCTAGAAGATATTTTCAAAATCTGCTCTTTATTGTGACCAGCATATGAAAGGGAGAGAAGTATTAAAGTGCTCAGTTTCACCTTCTCATTTGTCTGCCAGGGCTGATATTCCCAATGTGTGTATATTACCTTGTAAACAGAAACTATATCATGATATGCCAAATTCTGGGTTTGATACACTTTCTGGTGAATAGATGTTTCTGATGATATCATTTCAGGACTTAATGTTTGTTCAATTTGAAATGAGGTCTTAAATGAAGGCTTTATTTGAAGATGATATACAACCATTGATTGTAAGCCTAATGGATTCTCTCTCTGCTTTTGAATTGATTAGACAGTGATTTCTGAGTTAGAGAATTGGGAATAAGTGATATCGAACACAGATATTCCATGTACATTTTCATTCTTCGGTAAGTCAAGTTCAAAGATGTGTGTCAACAGTATATTGGAAACAATACCTTAGTCTCCATCAAACCATCTCTGAAAATGAACAAAACCTTGAAAAGAAATTTCTTTCTTAACAATGATCCAGAAACAATTGTTGCATTTTTTAAAAGGATTACTTTTTCTTGCCAGTGAGTTTGTGTTTAGGGGAAACCGGGAGTGTTCTCAGTCAGGGGCAGTAGTTCACACTCCTTTCTAGGGTGAACTGTTCCAGTATTTGATGTTCCTTCCCTTTCCCACCAAAACCAGTAATCACAAAAATATGGGAGCTTAGCTGAGCTGTTCTTAGCACAGAATTGTCCTCATTGTCCTGGTTTCAGCTGGGATAGAGTTAGTTTTCTTCCTAGTAGCTGGTATAGTGCTGTGTTTTGGATTTAGTATGAGAATAATGCTGATAGCACACTGATGTTTTAGTTGTTGCTAAGTAGTGCTTACACTAAGCCAAGGAGTTTTCAGCTTCCCATGCTCTGCCAGGTGCACAAGAAGCTGGGAAGGGGGCACAGCCAAGGCAGCTGGTCCAAAGTGGCCAAAGGGGTATTCCATACCATACAATGTCATGCTCAGTACATAAACTCGGGGGAGTTGGCTGGGGAGCAGCAATCTCTGCTCTGCGACTGGCTGGGCATCGGTCGGTGGGTAGTGAGCGGTTGCATCACTTGTT